>NC_071355.1:132629999-132902499 GCF_943734655.1 Sabethes cyaneus
GGCAATAGGACCAGGTTCTGTCGCTTCCATCTGTCCGGGAAGTGGCCAGCTTCCAGGCATCTATTCATTACTGCCCCGAATAATTCGGGAGCCTCCAGAATAGCCGCTTTAATGGCCATATTCGGGATACCGTCTGGCCCCGGTGCCTTGCTCACCTTTAGGGATCTAGCGATATCGATGAGTTCCTCGTTCGTAACCGTCACTTCCTCCCCGACTTCCAAACCGCCGTCGCCCACGTTACTTTGGATGTTCGGCTGGGAGGCCGACCATCCTACGCTATGGTCTGAGATACTGGAACGTCGGCAATCTCGGAGATGGATGAACCGATTCATTTGCTATTACGCTTATTTGAACGGTGTTATTGCCTTGTAAATCACTTGTGAATTGTTTTGCGGTCCGACATTTTGTTTAAAAGTAATTAGTGTAAAAATTACGTGACATGATTTTCTCCGGAACCGCTCAACCGATTGCAACAATTTTAGTATCAAATGAAAGCTCTTGCTACTGCAAATTTTTTGTTTTTTCGAAAACAATCAAGCGGTTCAAAAGTTATGCCTAAAAATGTGCTTTTTCAAGGTGTCAATTAGTCGAACGTTTCTCAAAGATGACCAAACCGATTTATGCGCTATTAGTCTCATTTGGTAGGTAATATAGCCTCATAGATCACTATTGATTTGTGTTTTGATTGGATGTTTATTTTGAAAGTTATGAGCAGTCATGTACAGCATAATAAAATTCAATTTATCAAAAAATGAGTGATCTCTACTTTTAAAACACGGAGTTATATTAAAAAACTTAACTAGGTTTTCAGACGCTGAATAAATTATAATTTTGGTGCACTACCAAATAAGCTTTTACGATCATTTAAATATCTTAATCTATAAGTGCACACTGCAACATGATGTATACATTGTATCTCAAATTTCACCTTCATTGAAGTTTTGATTTTATACTATAATTAGTGTAAAACCCCATTTTTACTTTAACTACTTGACTGGGGGCAAAATGGGCACCTTTAGGTGGGGTGAAACGAGCACTATGTCGCATTTCCTAACCTGTCAGTTTCTTTGTTTATCGCATCAATGCTTGTTTACAGTGATGGTATGAATATGCCAAGGGAATCCGGAAGACATAATTGGTCAAAAAAGGCCTTGCAAGCGGCCTTGACCACTATAAGGCGAGACGGAATATACACAAAACAAGTCGCCAAGTACCACGGCATTCTGCGACAGACGTTAGCTCGGTATGTGGGGTCATACGAAAGTGCAATCTCGGGGCAGGAGGTGGACCAAATTGATTCCTTCAAAACTGTTTTCGTTCTCGCTGCAGAACAAGAGCTGGTGGTCCATATTTTGTATATGAAGGTTCGATGCTACGGTATTACTACCCGTGAAATCAGAACCCTCGTATACCACCTGGCAGAGGGAAATGGAAAAGCATATGTCTTCAACACTAAAATACAGCTAGCTTAAGCATCCTCCGAAACATTCCTTGTGTGTTCCAGAGGCAACCTCCGCGGCTCAATTGGCTTTACGCGGCTTGCGGCCAACAGTTTTTTCGACGTTTTTACACGTTTTATGTTTGTGCATGTATGGGTGTGTATGTGTATGTGTATGTGTATATGTGTATGTATGTGTGTATGTATGTGTATATGCATATGTGTGTATGTGTGTGTGGTTGATGTACTGATATACACTCTTCAAGCATGTGTTTATAAGGGGAGTGATATCCGTTAATCGTTCGATTAATTCAACTAATCGAATAACTATAAAAATATTCGAATAATTTTTAATCGAATACTGCCAGCACGAGTGGTTGAATTAATCGAACAGTTCAAAGGAAATGATATGAATGCGAATAATCCCCGAATAATGGCCGTTAATCGTTCATAATCGTTCGATTAATCGAATTAATGAAAAAAATATTCGAATATTTGTAATCGAATACCACTAGTACGAATAGTTGAATTAATCGATTAGTGCAGACAACGCTCGCCGATTAATCGGTAATCGAATAATTTAAAATTTTGGACATCACTATATAAGGGTGCTCATTATGCCCCAGGGGGTGCTCATTGTGCCCCACACACTGACCGATTTTTAGTTTTTAAAGCATGAATTTAAATTGCAATTTTCAAAAAAAAAAGTTCCGGAATTTATGAGACTTGAACATAGCAGCACCTTGAATCATAACAAACCTGTCATGCGACACCTCGGAGTACTCGAAATTGCAAAACTAGACCGTTGGTAGTCGTATAAAATGTACAAGACATTATCGGCCACATCTGAACACGTACGGGAATGTTCCGGATCGAAGATCAGTTTCTGAATTGAACTAAACATGTGACATCTTTAAGTACTCAAAATTGCAAAAGTAGTTCATTTGTCGTCATATAAAGTGTCCAGAATTCCATTGGTCACAGCCGGACACGTTCCAGGAACGTTCCTAATACATCCAGTTTCTAACTTAAACTAAACCTCAGATTTCTGTTTGTCTGTCTGTCTGTCGGTATGTTCCTTACTTACTTAATTGGCCTAACGTCTTACGACAAGGCCTGCGCAGTATAATTTCTCCATCTGTTTCGGTCCTTGGCAACTGATCTCCAGTTCCGCGGGCACCCAGATCTCGCTCCACCTGGTCTTGCCACCTCGCTCGCTGTGCTCCTCTTCGTCTTGTTCCTACCGGATTTGATGCGAAACCCATTTTTGCAGGATAGTTGTCCGGTATTCTAGCAACATGTCCTGCCCAACGTATCCGTCCAGCTTTAACCACTTTCTGAAAGATGGCTCAGAAAAGATGGTTCCGCCAAAGATGGTTCTTAGCATCCGCCGTTCGAAACCCCCGAGTGCTCGAAGGTCCTCTTCTAGCAGTATCCACGTTTCGTGCCCGTAGTGGACAACCAGTCTAATTAGCTTTTGTACAGTGTGCACTTTGTACGGGGGCTCACATTGTTCGACCGCAAGTGTTTGTGGAGTCCGTAGTAGGCCCGACTTCCACTGATAATACGTCTTTTAATCTCACGGCTGGTATTGTTGTCCTCTTTTGCCAGTGAGCCAAGGTATACGAACTCGTCGGCTACCTCGAACTCATCCCCATCGATTACCACGGTACTGCCCAAGCGGGCCCTGTCGCGCTCGATCCCGCCCGCCAGCATATACTTCGTTTTAAACGTATTTATCTTCAATCCAATCTGCTCTACTTCGCGTTTTTGTCTGGTGTACTGATCTGCCACCGCCTCAAATGTTCTGCCGACAGCATCCACGTCGTCAGCAAAGCAGATAAATTGACTGGATTTATTGAAAATCGTGCCCCGCATTTCGATCGCCGCTCGTCTTATAACACCTTCAAGCGCAATGTTAAATAGCAGGCAGGAAAGACCATCTCCTTGTCGATGTCCCCTGCGAGATTCGAATGGGTCCGACAATCCACACGAGATTCTCACACAGCACTGGATCCCATCCATCGTAGATATGATAAGTCTAGTAAGCTAATCCGAAAAGCCGTTTTAGTCCAAAATTTTTCATAGCTCTTGTCGGTTTACGCTATCATATGCGGATTTGAAATCGATGAACAGGTGGTGCGTGGGGACTCGGAATTCGCGGCACTTCTGGAGGATCTGCAGCTTAATAAGTTCCGCTCCAATGCCATCCTTTCCCGCTGCTTTGTTGTTCTTCAGCAACTGGATGGCTTCTTTAACTTCCCTTATCGATGGTGGTGGCACATCTTCGTTGTTTGCTACACCGATGTGGTCACTTCCTCCGCTATCATGATCTTCCGCCTGCACGCCATTCAGATGTTCATCGTAGTGCTGCTTCCACCTTTCGATCACCGCACGGTCGTCAGTCAAGATACCTCCATCTCTATCTCTGCACATTTCGGCCCGCCGCACGAAGCCTTTGCAAGATCCACTGAGTCTCTGATAGATCTTCCGTGTGTCGTGAAAGCGGTACAGCTGTTCGAGTTCTTCGCACTCCTTCTCCTCTTGATAGCGCTTCTTCTCCTTGAAGAATCGAGTTTGCTGCCTCCGCTTCTGTTTGTATCGCTCCACATTCTGACGGGTGGCTCTACGCAGCATTTGTACCCGCGCTGCGTTCTTCTCAGCCAATATCTGCTGGCATTCCTCGTCAAACCATTCGTTACGTCGATTCGGTGCCACACGGCCTAGGATGTTCTCCGCTACGATGGTTATGGCTGTTTTCACGGCATTCCAACAGTTCTCAAGAGGGGCTTCATCCATCTCACCCTCTTCCGGCAGCGCGGTTTCGAGAGATAACGCGTAGTTTTCGGCGACCTCCGGTTGCTTCAGTCGCGCTAGAATATGCCGTGGCGGGTGCCGGTATCGTATGTTGTTTACAACAGATAGTTTTCGACGTATCCTTACCATCACTAGGTAGTGATCCGAATCAATGTTAGCGCCCGGATAGGTTCTGACGTCGTTAATGTCTGAAAAGTGCCGACTATCTATCAGAACGTGGTCGATTTATGATTCTGTCTGGTTGGGTGATTTCCAGGTGTACCGACGGTAGAGGTTATGCTGGAAGAAGGTACTACGTATTGTCATATTCTTGAAGGCGGCGAAGTCAACAAGTCTTATGCCGTTTTCGTTCGTTTGCGGGTGAGCGCTGAATCGTCCAATCACCGGTTTGAATTCCTCCTCCTGGCCAACCTGAGCATTACAGTCCCCGATGATAATTTTGACATCATGTCTTGGGCAGCGGTCGTATTCACGTTCCAACTGCGCGTAGAATTCGTCTTTGTCATCACCGGTACTTCCGAGGTGAGGGCTGTGCACGTTAATTATGCTTATATTGAAAAATCGGCCCTTGATTCTTAATCTGCACATTCGGGGGTTGATCGGCCACCATCCGATCACCCGCTTCTGCATCTCGCCCATCACTATAAAAGCTGTGCCCAGCTCGTGTGTATTACCGCATCTCTGGTAGATGGTATGACCATCTCTGTACGTACGTACCATCATTCCTTTCCAGCATACCTCCGGCAGCGCTACGATGTCGAACTTGCGGCTCTTCACTTCTTTAAAAAGCACGTGGGTACTTTCGAGGAAATTTAGAGACCGACAGTTTCATGTTCCTAATTTCCAATCGTTAGTCCGTTTTCGTCGCCTGGGTCTTTGCCGATTATTCCAATTAGAGTCGACTAGTCGGGTCAACTAGTTACAAATAAATGGAAGACATTTTTTGATTGCTTTGAAATTATACATATTAGGGTAGACGCACCAGTAGTAGTGGTAGTACCAGTAGTGGTGGAAACTTGAATCATTCCATTATTTTTGCAGATTTTGGTACAAGTTGATACTTATCAAATAATAATATTAAACGGAGTTCCGTTCTTGTTCGACCAATCGACTAGAAATGAAATCTAGTTTTGTTATAAAATATGAAAATTATCAAAAATTTCCATGGCAGAAAAAGATACAAGCGATGAAAAAAATCAGTTTTTGACAGAGCCCCAGACAACCCGGAATATCTCCGGTGTCCGCTAACTATTGCGAATCCTAAAATATTTTAGAAAAACTAGAAAGATTTCCACGTCGAATGCAATTGGTTTCATCTAAAAATGTCCTATTTTGTGTAAGTTATGGCCGGTTGAATTTCATCAAAATTTTGCCTGTCCCAATCATTTTGTCTAACCCCTGTATTATTTAAAAAGTAAAGTTTACAAAAAGTTGTGAAATTTTATACCAAACAATGTTGCTGAAGACAATAAAGCTCTACGAAGCATATGAAAGAAGCTATGAGGTTTTGTCCGAGTGCCTAGTCAATCTGCCCCACTGTGCGGGGTTAAAGCTGTGAAAAACCCAGAGCGAACCCGACGTCTAAAAAGTTCAACCCAGAGCAATACTAAGTTCACCTGAGTGAAAAAACAAACGTTTTAACAGTCATTCGATTGGAATTAGGGCGAACCTAGGTTGAATCTAAGCAACAACAACGCTATTTGATAAAATTTTGTTTGTACATACCGTAGGTTCTTAGCGTACACTTAGGAGTTTTTGGCGAGGGTTAAGGGACGTGAAGAACTAAAGTTGTCGAAAAATTCAAATTTTCAGAATGTATCAGGTTTCGAATATACAGAGTTTTTTGCTTATTTCGATGCTAATTTTATAATGATCCGACAATATAAAGTGAGGGAAAAAACGATCTTAAACATAAGTATTACAGTAGTAGAATCAATATACAGTGGACTCTCAGAAAAGTTGATCGAATGGGGATTTGATCGATTGACTTTTCCGAAATGTTAACAAAAATCTTAAACTAAAATCAAAACACACGTGTGTAAACGAACGGTTGGACCAAAATGATATATACATATACAGTAAAGTGGTGTTAGTACCATGAAGAAATTTCATCGTGGTGCAGGTGAAATCGTAAATCGACCAATCACGCAAGCGTGACGTCAAACTCCAAAAAACCCCATTGTTCAACGCGGTTTGTTTTTGTAGTTTAACGTCGTTTCCGTCGCTACTAATACCATCAAATGTCTTCTTTTTCCACACCTTTTTAAACCTCATTGCGCTTGGACAACCAATAAATTCCTAAGCCTATTCCTAAGTTAAGGCAAAAATTAACTTTTTAGAGCGTTACTTAACTTTTCCGAAACAATTAACTTTTCTGAGAGTAAACATTTTCGAAAATCCACTGTATATAGAATGCCAATGTCACTGCAATGCTCGTGGTAAAGATCGGTGCCAGCCTATTGGCATCTCTACATCGAACTGCAGACAGCGCCGACTTATCATGGGCTTAAAATTTGACAGCGGACCCAAAGCAGATTCCTGGCAGTCGAGTGAAATGCTATTTCATTTTCGCTTACAAGAAATGTTGGCGGCGAAAACATGTTGGCGGCCAATGGGGTGGCAGGTGCATAAAACAACACCCGTCGAAATTTTCTTTTGAGAAATTTGACAGTGTCGTTCCCGTATTCGAAACACGAAAATATTCATGAAACACCAGTGATAGTGGTGTTCTATATATAGCAATATATACCATGTACCCCCGCTGGAATGACCTTCTTTAATTTGAACATTTTTAAATTTCCTCTTGCTTAGCAGCTTTGGCAATATAGCTATTATGCAACTTATCTCTCTCCAGCACCCCAAAATAGACCATTTTAGTTGAAACTGTCGAGCCAATTACCTCTTCCACAATCCAGACGTTCAGAATTCGCGTATATTCGAAATGTTTGTTTTCGTCATACAAGTTCATAGATTTATGTGTAAAATCGTTTTTCACTTTTTCATTCGCTTCCTGTGGTCGGTCGGATTATTAGCATCAAAATAAGCGGAAAACTGTATAGAATCGAAATCTGAAATAATCTGAAATTGTGAATTTTTCCAAAATTTTATTTGTTCATGTTCCCTTAACCCTAGAAAAAAACTCGACAAATCCCCAAAAGTATGCAAAGAACCCTCCACATATCATAGGGAATGTACACACAAATGTGGTGAATGACCAACTGGTTAAAACCACATAAAAATGTACACACAAAATTTTATCAAAAACTGTCAAGCAGCTGGCGCGTTGATTAATGATACTCGAGTATCATTTCATTTATTTATAGCAAATATATCAGAGAGGCAATACCATTAAATTAAATCTAAATAAATAGCAGCGCTTTATGGCATTCGATAAATTGATTGCAGATTGAATTTTTGCTGAAGATACAGAAAAAATAAAAATAATTACCTTTTATTAGCACTGTATTTCACTTTTTATATAGAGTCCTAAACGCAAACGATTCTTAAAAACCGGTAGCAAACCACCTTCGAAAGCATTAAGACACTTTCATGAAGGATTGTTTCCTTCGTTAACCGGAATCGTTACACATTTGGTAAAAGTAATAACTAATTGCTTTCCAACAGCGCTGCTCATTCCAATCACGCTCAAAACAAACTGGGATGGATGGTAGAATGCTTCTCAGTCAAATCAGGGACAGTTTTCAAACCGGTTCATTGCATTAATTGCCAACAGGTTTTCGGGTAATTTTGCTTTTCCCTTTCTATATAAGGCCTTTAGCTGTTGCGAGGGATAAAATAACGGTGCCTAATTTAAGTTATTCGTAAACTCTATAAGGAGGTATAAGGTGTTTTTGAACAATTTACCTTATTAAGGTGCAAACGCGCGTCATTGATATTTGGGACTTTGAAAGCAGTTTTTATGCTCAACACCAAAGATATGATCTGAAAATTCTGAACGAATTTTAATGGTTTGCATACAAAACGATTCATAATAAATGTACTTATTGTACAGTCAGTCAAAAATGTGTTCGGACAGCCTCGCATAAATTTTCCTTTTAATAATATTGCACAGTATTTTTGCAAAGAATGGTGCAAGTTGCCTTTTAAAACGGTGTTCAACTAAAGCATTTGTGGATGGAGGGCAACAGTTAGGGGGAAAACTTTCTTTTGTGAAGATAGACAAATAGCAAAAACATTCCATTAAAGTTACATGTATTGGTGGAAAAAGATGTGAGCGAGCGCGGTAATGCATTGCATACGTGTTTGTGTACATCTATGTTCCAATATACACACACTAGCACGTGTTAGTTCAACTTTAACTTAGAACTTAGATTCAACGTTAGATAGCATTGTTGTTACTGTGTCTCGACTTTTGGCAGTGGTCCCAGTCTTGTTGATGGAGTGTTTTTGCAAATAGTTTGGGTATTTTAGTGGTATATATATTTTCACATATTCTGATAAGGCGTTATGTCACTATATCGTCTAATGGAGACTTTTTTAAATTTGACTAGAGGAAATACTAAAAAACTACAAGGTATACAGCCCTAAGGGTTGTACGAAAGGGTGACGTAGGACTATATTAGATCATTAGATCAAAGACTAATGTAAACTTCATTTCTGGCATATGTATGTACATAAGAATCATTGTTTAAGTGGATGTTTAAAAGAGAAGAGCGAAATATTCAGATTCAATTCTTCATTGAATGCAATGGTTGCTTTGAAAATACGTGGATAAAATAAATTCATGCCTCCAAAAACCCCCACATGCCAAATTTGGTTCTTGTTGCTTGATTAGTTCTAGAGTTATGAGGAAATTTGTATATTATATGTATGGGACCTCCCCTCCTAAAGAGAGGAGGGGTCTCAATTCACCATAGAAAACAAATCTTCCTACCAGTCGTCGTATGTTCGGATCTCGGCTGGGAGAGGCTGTTAGAGTCAATAGGATCGTAGCACTGACCCAGCACTGTCCTGTATTCTAACAGCTGGTTGCGAAGTCTGTCGTATAAAAACAGAAAGTCAAATTTCGATAACGGAATTAGCACCCGTGCTTTGCTTTTTGCTTGATGGGTTCTAAAGTTAAGAAGAAATTTGTTATTGATTTGTATGGGAACCCCCCTCTTAGAAGGAAAGGGGTCTCAGTACACGATAGAAAAAAATCCTACTTTTAAAAACCCCCACATGCCAAATATGATTCCTTTCGCTTGATTAGTTGTGGAGATATTATTTGTATGGGAGCCCCCTTTCCTAAAGAGGGGAAGGGTCTCAATTTACCATAGAACAAATTTTTGCCTTCTAAAACCCCTACTTGCCAAATTTGGTTCCATTTGCTTGATTAGTTCTTTAGTTTTGAGGAAATTTATGTTTCATTTGTATAGGAGCCCCCCCCCCTTTACGCCCTTCTTAATATTGCTCTCTTACCCCTCTATAAAATTGCTGGTCATTTTATCTATCCAACGACATATAAATTGTTCAGTTGCGTTCAGTAGTTTAGTAGTTATTAGCATTTGAAATCTTTCATTCAAACGTTACACTTCTATTTTCGTTTTTATGAAGTGCTACCCAGTCCCAGTATAGTAAACAAAGACGTAGTCCTACGTCAAAAACTTTTTTTTTTGTATTTATAACAACTGTTGTGATAAGATGACAGTTTATAAGCAAACCACTATTCTTCTTAGCATGCCTTAGACAACACAATTGAACAGACATACCATGGTCATTGCAAGTTTTACGTGTTTTAGTTTTACGAATCATCTTACTTTTGATTTTTGTTGAATCTATATATCGCCATCCGGGGTGAGATTGTGCCAGAAACCAAAAATGTGTATTTGTGAAAATTTATTATATCTATAGAAACTGGTGACCTAAATTCAAAATGATGATGAACATAACATATTTATTCATAACTTAGAATGGAACACAGATAATATTAGCAAACTATTTAGCCTAAACAGGGTTTCAAAGTTCGCGATCAAAAATACGCGGAAATAACGCTTGTAAAAAATGTCCCGCATAAACCAACCCAAACAAGAAATTGCATCAACTTGCTATCATGAAGGTACACTCAACACAACTCGACATGTCGCATCCACGTGAAAAATCATGTAAACTTCTGTACAGCAACTTACGTGAACTTCATGTATCAGTTAATGGAAAAATTGATAAAATTTACCGGGATTGCACGTAAATTGCTTAGTATGAATGCGAGTTACCAACAATTCACGTGAATGTTACATGAAAAGTATGATGGATGAAAATTACGTATGTTTTCACGTAAACTTGACATGCTGATTTTTTTTGAGTGTATATAAACTAATTCATTTACAATGTATTGAAAGGTTATTATGCGTTGGATAAGTTTTGATTACGAAAGTAATATTTTTCGAAACTTTGTTCTTTTCGAGCTTCACAGGGGTGAGATTGTTCCAAGACATAATGGTCGATCCAATTTGTGGATTTCATATACACAACAAAAATACGTCAATATATACACCAGTACACTCACATTCTTTACTATTGAGCACAATATTTTGACAGTTTAGATTGCATCATCCATTTTGGAGCAAACAGCATCATAGATATACTAAATAATTTAAACTAATTTTTACTTTTGGGTATTTTTATCACTGCGAGCATTTGTTTGATCTATTGTGATATATCCTCCGTTTTGTTATAGATATGTTATCAACATGTCCAGCCCGGTGATGCACTTCGAATGAAGTGCAATACTGATCTGGGAGTTGTTCTCCAAATATCAGAGGGTTCTAACTAGGGCTGTCGGTATTGGGCGCTTTTGGTGAAAACCGGTATTTCGGTATTGGCGTAGAAAATACCGGTAATACCGGTATTGGCAGATTATTCGAAATCAATAGAAATGTCGTTGTTTTTCAGTAAATTTTTTCATTTTGAAACTTTAGCTTTAGTATTGTTGCTTAGCAAAGTAGAATTTAAGCAGATATTATACTCTTAGTGATTTAATTCCCTTACTAGAACGAATTTAATTGACAACACTTCCAACAATTGAAAAAACTTCTGCTTCCATCGATGTCTGGCGAACGGCTCTAAGCCTAAGCACATCAGACATTTTTCTCTCATTTCTTCAAATTTATAGCAGTGAACCCCGCCTTTAATTATTTACAAAATATCTTGTATTGTAGCTTCCAGCATAATTAATGCCCCGGTCTCCTACAGCCTCTCAACAATTTTTGCTCCATCCCCAAACCGGAACTCCTGCATAACGTCATCCTCTTCATCATCGTTCACAAATACCTTCTCTTCTCTATTACCAATTCCACTATTCGAAGATAGTGGGATCAATGTATCACTCGAAAGACTTGAAAAATATTCCAAATTCTTTCCTGGTAGATCCTTTGATGGCAAGAATGCTCAAAAAGCGCAAAAATCCCCGTATTCTGATCAGAGCCCGGCATCATCGAAACAAATAAAATAAGCTAACTTTCCCTTACCTTCACTTGATACATGAAGCGACTTGTTTCATTTGTTGAACAGCACGTTTCAAGCAAGCTTCAGGTGAAGCTACTGACTGTGTCAAATGACGACGATTGACAGTCAGCCACGAATTTTCGATGTTGAGTAGATTAATCATAATATGCGTTAAAGTGTAGGAAATGTTACTCAAAATCAATTCAATGACATTCAAAGTCTAGGCTGACCTTTTTCTGAATATTTGATAGAGAAATGCAAATGAAACTTTAAAACCGGTCGTCATGATGAAATGAAAATCCTTTCAATGACGTTGATTGAAGCCAGTTTTGAAACGAAGCGGCGCTGCTTCTGTTGAAACTGAAGCTTCATTACTTCATTGTTGAATAACAATTTACTATTGTAAGTGACATTTCTGGTCCCTGATCTTGTTTCCTAAATTCGTTATTTGAGGCCTCCGAATAACTTGGTGGCTTTTGAATATCAAGTTGTTCAAAAATAAATTGAAACGCGACGTCTGGCTCATACAATGAAACATTTTTACAGCAAAGTTACGCTACTGTGCTTCAAGCGGTTTCAAGAGCTATAATTATATGATCCACAATTTCACTCTCTTCATTGTTAGTAGTCGAAGAATCTCGTCGGCATTAACACCAAATTGTTTTTCTAAGAGTTTTATAATCTTTTATCAAAATTAGTTCTTATTCGAATAAGGAGTTGGTAAAAACAAGCAGATTAGAAAATACCGGGTTTTTGCCTTTCCAAAACCAGTATTTCGGTATCCAAAAATTGGCCGGTATTACCGGTTTCGGTACTACCGGTACTACCGGTTAGACAGCCCTAGTTCTAACAGCCCTCTTTCGAAGAATCCTAATCTTTTATTGAGAATTGCCGGACATCGGCATAACAGGTGCTGCGAGTCTTCTTTTTCTATGCCATAGGAGCGACATATATCATTTTGAAGTTTTCCCATTAGCTTCAGATGATATCGGCTGGGACAATGTCGTGTTATAAGACCAGTATAAATGCTTAGATCTTTCTTCGAAAGCTCCAGGATTTTGCGAGTCATTGAAACGTTTGGAGAGATAAAACGTTTTGACTACCTAGCATTGAAAGTGTTATTCCAATCTGATTCCACTTTCGAACATTCCCATTCTTTCAGCTCCATTTTTAAAGCGGAAGCAGATAAGCCACAGATGAACCCTTCTGGTCCTACAAATTGACGAGATGATCCGAGTCTTGCAAGTGCATCGGCTCTTTCATTTCCATCGATTCCACAGTGACCTGGGACCAAGTACTGGTTGACTTTCGTTACGCCGGCTGTCACTGATAACACAGGGGTTCGTAGGGAATTACCAGGTGAACTTCATGGAGGCTCGCGCAACTACGGACTAGATTTTTACCATTCGATAGATCTTGATGGCGTTGAACTAGATGTGGAAGATGAGTTCATCCCAAGTAACGACTCTATATCCACTTGGTTTTACTTGAATTTATAAAGGTTTTATTGCGGTATTAATCATTACTTCTGGTTTTATTGTGGTTTTGCGCAGTACCAAGAGGAAACGAGTCCAAACACACTCGTAGCTAGCTCAAAAACCATAATAAAACTGTTAATAAAGCAAATTTATTGTGGTTGCTTATATCACCAAGTTAAAACTGGTTGACTGCACCACGTCTCTTACAAACTTACTGTACATGTGGTGGTGGATTTATTGCTTCATTGATATTATAAAGAATATTATAATTCAACACCAAAAGCATTTTTTATGCGAAGCCATATTTCCATATTCCAGTATTCTGTTTTAGCTCGCAAAAAAAATTTATCAATAAAGTGTTTTGCAGAAAGAAAGTTATTATCACTCGGTTTTCCTGCCACAGGAAACAACTAAATTGATTTTGCTAGAAATTGACATTGACTGACTGAATATATTTATTGTGTTAAAACAACCAGTTTTCGAAAATTGCATAATTTCGATGGCGCATTGATTTTATCCACCTATCATGTCAATAGGCACGATAAAATTTTATGCGCAAGTGCTGCAAATCAATATAAACTGCTTGTTAATTTGTTAATTATTCTATGGGATATTTTATTATGGTCGCTGCAAAATCAGGATCAGGATCGATCAGGATGATCTGACAGTAAAACTTTAACTTTTCTGCTCACGGATATATTTTCAAGTTAACTAAGCTGGCGGACGGACTTAGCTTTTCAACCAGCTGTATGCTTTATAGCTTCGTAGCGAAAAGCATAATCAGTTTTATTGCTGCTTTCAGTAGAGCGTGATAAGACTACTTCAGCTTATGACCTGATTCTTATAGAGGTTATGAAAACGGTTTTGTGAAATTGGTCATGAAAACCACTAGTGAAACGTAATAAAACTTAAAATAGTTACTTGGGATGTATTTAGGATCCCTGGTGACCGCCGACAATAACACTAGTAAGGAGATCCAACGGCGCATTCAAGTAAGAAATCGGCCCTACTTTGCCCTTGATAAAGCACTATGATCAAGAAGCATGCGCTACCGCACGAAGGTGGTGATGACAAAACCCTTATTACAGTAGTTCTTTATAGTCTTGAAGCCGTGATGCTACCACGAAGGGCAAACGCCGTGTTCGAGTGGAAGGTACGGCGGACGATATGGCGGACAAACTGGAATCGGAGAGTGGCGGAGACGTATGAATCACGAGCTACTTGTACTGTTTTGAGAGATTCTCATCGTACATCTGGCTAAAGTCAGTAGGTGGGTCGGACACGTTTTAAGGATGCCGGACGACAGTGTGATGAAAACAGTTCTCTTCAACAACCCCACTGGCACCGGTAACACGTGCCGACGTGCAAGATGGCTCGACCAGGTCAAAAATGATTTACGACTTCTGAGACGACTGGGAAATTGGCAACGAGTGGCCCAAGATCGAGTTGAATGGAGACCACCTCGCTCTAGATTGCTGACGACGACGACAGTACTGCCTCAGCCAAGCAAATTTAGGAAACATGAAAAAAAACCGGTAGTACCGGTAGTACCGAAACCGGTAATACCGACCAATTTTTGAATACCGAAATACCGGTTTTCGAAAGGCAAAAAACCGGTATTTCCGGTATGTCCGGTATTTTCTAATGTCGTATATTTACAAACTCATTGAAAATTTTTCTTCGAAATTATGTCCACTCCGGTATCGAAGGAGAACTAGGTTTGATACAAGATTGTAAAACTTATAAAAAAAACAACTTAGTGTTAATGCTGAAGAAATTCTTCGACTACTAGTAATGAAGAGGGTGAAACTGTGGGTCAAATAATCAAAGCTCTTGTACTCGTTTGAGTCACAGTAGAACATCTTTATTGTGAAAATGTTTCAATGTATGAGCCACCAAATTGTTCGACGCACTCAAATAACGAATCTAGGAAATAATATCAGGGATCTTTGCGCATTTTGAGCATTCTTGCCATTGAAGGATCTGCTAGGAAAGACTTCAGAATATTTCTCAAATATTTCGAGTGATGCCGCGGCGTTCATTATACTGGAAGCTAAAATACCAGGATTTTTGAAAATAGTTAAAAGCAAGTTTCCTTCCTACAAATTTGAAGAACTGAAAAAAAAATCCTGATGCGCTTGGAGCCTTTCGTCAGACTTCGGTGGAAGCGGAAGTTTCCACAGTCCAAGTCCAAGTTGAAGTCTGAATTCAAATTAACGTCTTAATCTAATGTCTAGTCCTATTTTTAGCTTAGTTGCAAATTCAGTTTCAACCCCCATAGTGGACCGAGGCTGGCGTATATCTTCCGCCTTTCCTGTATAATTTAATGTAAAAAAATCTCGTAACTGTATAAAATCTCGAAAGTCCAAAATTTGTAACCTATGTGGTCGGCCAAAGCATGCTTTTGAAACATCGGTGACTCACCTTCTGTTTAGGTCTGGGCACGCGAATGTACCTGCTTAAATTAAACTTTGATTGGCAATAATTATGAATTTAATATTTGTAAAATGAAGACATTTACGTTAACTTTTTTATTGATTCTAAATAATCTGGCAATACCGGTATTTTACCGGTACTACCGGTATTTTGTACACCAATACCGAAATACCGGTTTTCACCAAAAGCGCCCAATGCCGACAGCCGTAGATATTTTCCATTATCGAATTGCCGGTTTTTCCGCGATCAAAACCCGGTATTTTCGATATTTTTTTGCATATTCAAATAACAACTCAAGAAGCCTGATCGTTGGTAAAACTTTTAAAGTATTGGGTAAACTTAATTTGTTGATTGAAGGTTTTGCAAATATCTCAATTATATAATTCTTCCTAAGCAAAAACCAGTGTATATAGCTCGTTATTCATAAAACGTTTCCGCCACTCTCCGCATTCAGTTTGTGCTCCGCCAAATATCATCCGTCGCATCTTCCGATCAAACAGGACAAGCGACGTCACAGCTTCAAGTCCGTAAATAACTAGCGGTTATATAAGGGTTTTGTACAGTGTCAGCTTCGTACGGCGGCGTATGCTTTTTGATCGTAGCGTTTTGCGAAGCGCAAAGTAGGTCTGATTTCCCGCTTAAATGCGCCAATTAATAAAGAATATTGCGCAGCAAAAGAAATGTGCGACATACAGTGAAGAGTTCAGAAAATCTTCAATGAAAATTAACGGACTACTTTAGAGAAATGCCAGGACACACCACGGAAGAGGAATTCGTTCGTTTGCTGGTACAAACTGGAATAGAAATAAGATAATTTAATAAGATTTAATTTAATTAGAATTAGATTTAATAAGATAATTAAAATGTTAATCTTTCGATATCTATACCTATAAAAAATGATTTCTGTCTGTCTGTCTGTCTGCCCGTATGTTCCTTATAGAATCGAAAACTACTGAACCGATCGGCGTGAAAATTTGCATGTAGAGGTTTTTGGGGCTAGAGAAGGTCTCTCGATGGCAAAAGACCCCTCCCCCCACTAAGAGAGGGGGCTCCCTTACAAATCTATGCCTTTAAAAAAGGATTTCTGTCTGCTCTATGTTCCTTATAGAATCGAAAACTACTGAACCGATCGGAGTGAAAATTTGCACGTGGGGGTTTTTGGTGCCAGGGAAGGTTCTCTCGATGGCAAAAGACCCCTCCTCCCACTAAGAGGGGGGGCTCCCATACGAATCTATGCCTTTAAAAATAAATTTCTGTCTGCTCTATGTTGCTTATAGAATCAAAAACTACTGAACAGCTCCCATGCAAATGAAACACAAATTTCTGCATAACGCGAGAACTAATCAAGCAAATGGAACAAAATTTTACATGTGGGTGTTTTTGGAGACAAGAAATGGTGAATTAAGACCCCTCCCCACTTTAGGAGGAGGGCTCCCATACAAATGAAACACAAATTCCTCATAACTCCAGAACTAATCAAGCAAATGGAACCAAATTTGACATGTGGGTGTTTTTGGAGACAAGAATTTTTTCCATGGTGATTTGAAACCTCTCCCCACTTTGGGAGGGGGGGCTCTTACACAAATGAAATACAAATTTCCTCATAACTCGAGAACTAATTAATCAAATGGAACCATATTTGGCATGAAGGTGTTTTCGGAGGCAAGAATTTTTTCTATGGTGAATTGAGAGCCCTCCCCTCTTAAGGAGGGGAATTACGACCCCTCTCCCTTTTAATAGGGGGGGGCTTCCATACACATGAAATACAAATTTACTCATAACTCGAGAACCAATCAAGCAAATGGAACGAAATTTGACATGTAGGTGTTTTTGGAAACAAGAATTTTTTCTATGGTAAATTGAAACCTCTCCCCACTTTAGGAGGGAGGGCTCTTATACAAATGAAATACAAATTTCCTCATAACTCGAGAATTAATTAGTCAAATGGAACCATATTTAGCATGTGGGTGTTTTTGGAGGCGATTTTTTTCTATGATGAATTAGGACCCCTTACCTTTTTAGGAGGGGGGGGGCTCCCATACAAAAGAAAAATAAATTTCCTCATAGCTCCAGAACTAATCAAGCAAATGGAACCAAACTTGACATGTGGGTGTTTTTGGAGATAAGAATGTTTTGTATCGAGAATTAAAACCTCTCCCTACTTTAGGAGGGGGGGGGAGGCTCCTATACAAATGAAATATAAATTTCCTCATAACTCTAGAACTAATCAAGCAAATGGAACTAAACTTAGCATGTGGGGGGTTTTGGAGGCAGGAATTTTTTAATGATGGTTTGAGACCCCTCGCCCCTGTGGTAGGGGGATAAGGACTCTCATACAAATAAAACAGAAATTTTTGCGTAACTCAAAAACTAATCAAACTCGAGAAATTTTAGACTCATAAAACATTAATCAATAACAAGACCACCAAAAACTATCAATAGTGACATTAGATAATTTAGCGCGAGTCGGCCATAGGCCGCGAGTGTTGCCGACGACCTGCCGTCGGAAGCGCCGGCCACTGCGGGGGCAGCCCCCCGTAGAGATCACCTCTATCTAGGTTTAATTATTTTCCTAGATCTACTGACCTCTATAACTTTCCTTCAGTTGGGTCACCCCTGTGAAATGATACTTTCTACGAAAAGATTTTCCGTGAAATGGTACATCTCGCGTAAGGTTTTTCGCGAAATGGTATTCTGCGAAACTCTATATTCCGCGTCGGTTGACCATAACCGAGAATTGGTATTCCGCAAAATGGTATTCGACGAAATGGTTCGTAATGATGGCGAATATTTAAATGCTATCCGCTTTATTTTATCAGGCTGAGCAATGGGGGGAGTTGTTTTCTACTTTACTGTGAGGAAAATTTGTATATTAAAACACCCATGAACTCCTCAGAAACTTGCAAAACTCGAGATTGTGACAAAGGTCTTCCGAGATTCACGATTTATGTACAACATAGTTTAATTTGTGGCAATACGAAGTTTGTCGGGTCAGCTAGTAAACAATAAAAGAAAATTATCTAAATTGTAACACATTGTGTAAAAGGTAAATTATCGAAATTTCCAGTTATTCCAATAATAATTCCAATTCTATCAAATACCTTGCAAACCCAGGTAACCAATAAGTATTTCCAATGCAATTTAAATGCAAGACAATAAGCATTTAAGTTGCCCTAAATGCTACTTAAATGCTATTTTAGCAAAATATGCGGCTACTTTACTGCTAGCCCTCTTATAGTGCTGACAACACTTATTTGCAGCTGGTTACCGACAAGAAGAATTTAAATAGAATTGTGGATGCCAATTATTACAGTTATGCAGTCAAAAGGCTGATAAACAGCAACCTGCAGTATAAAACACCAGGGATGCTAATAAACGATTGATTTACTGCTTATACTAAAGCTTATTGGTTACCTGGGAAGACTGCCCGGCGGTATATATTTGGTAGTTCCGACCCGACGATAGTTTAAAGTTCGCCTAAAAGGGCACAAAAAGGCAGTTGAAAGCAAACGATTCCAGTGTGGCGGTACACACAGCAAACTTTTAGCATGATAGACTGGGATAACGCAAAAATGATTTAAGGAATTAAGAAGGCTTCACAACTAAATGCTTTGTTTGTCCATGTTCATCACAACAGCTGATCAATGGATCATTAAAAAAGCTGAAAAATCTTACAGATGGCTCTAGCATAGACATGTTCTGTCAAACACACTCGACGAACGTCTGTGAACGACTGTCAAACTGCATTTCAACCTGATTGGTCCAGCCAGAACGGCCGATTCAGATTAATTGTTATCAACCGTCAACTACAACGAAACGGGAAGATATTATGCCGTGTAATCTGTATCAGCCTTAAAGTTTACTCTAAACATGCCATGTTGGGCTTTAGTGTCCATCTAGAGGTAAACATGAGCAAAAGCTACTTAAAATGATCCATTGATGAATGAAGATGAAGCTCCCATCGTATCACCTCTCTTCTAATTAACAGGCTTAAAAATATAACTCTCTATTCAACGCAATCAGTTGGGCATTACCCCGTCGATGGGCCAGTTGCCCGAAACCGATCGGTAAAAGGTAAATATATTTTTATGTGTGTAAGAACGATACGTGTTTTGCCCCATGTCAATAATGTCGTCAGTTCTTACGTTAGGGCAAAAAGTGAAGTAAAAGCTTCCAATAATAAGCTAGCAAATAAAGATATATTACCAAGTATTAGTAAATGTGAAGTCTGAAGTGACGTATTTAATATACATTTAAAAGGATTATGGATTATGTAGAGTTTACATCAAATCGCGAATTTTTTCCGCAAACGGATAAATCTTATTTTGCGTTTCTACAGGACAAAAACAGAATGAAGAAATAACAGTGTGGAGAATGTAAACATCTCGTCAACGATCTCGAACCGATCCGTTGCGGCTTCTGTGAAACCAGCTACCACATTAACCAGCAATGCTGCGGCTTCAACAGTCAAGTGTGCAAGGACATCTCACAAGGCAAAATCATGTTGATTTGCCGGACATGTCCCTACAATTTATTTCGTGTTACACAGCAGATTTGCAACCGAGCCATCCAACACTACCGCAACGCTGACTGAACTACCGTTACAAGTTCAAAAGCTATGCGATGTAATCGATGATTTAAGTAAAAAAATCGATAATTTGCCTTGTAAGCCGATGAAAGTGGATCCCGGAACCTCTTCTGCATTATCCATCAATCCTGTGTGGTTAAGAGGGCATAGTACTTTTTACACCATATTTTTTGCCTAATTTCAAATATTTTATTCTCGATAACGCGAAAAGCGAATCGATTCGGATTTTTTGCATTCCAAACATTGCACTTTATACTAATATTTACAATTTTGTTTGCATATGTGAACCCCTTCCCCTCTCCCCTACGGCTCCTTGAATATGATAGTTCGAAAAAAACATGATTTGCGGCTGGGGGTCTTATCCGAATTGCAAAATTCCAAAACGACATGAACGTATATTAAATTATCTCGTGTTTGACCCATCCTTTTTTTAAAATTTGAACGCATAGCAAAATGGCGGACATTCAAACATAAAAGTAAGGTTTTTAGTCGAAAAAATTGACTTTAAACATTTCTAAAAAATACAAAAATAGTAATATCAAAAAAAGGATGGGTCAAACACTAGATAATTTTGTTGGCTTTAAAACAAAAAAAAGAATCATGAGAATTGCTTGAGCCGTTCTTGAGATATCTATGGTACCGACTTTCAAAACCTGGTTTCGAGAAAAACGACGTTGAACTTTTTATTCGCCGTGTAATCGCTCCAGACATGCGCGGTACAAATAGCTGTAACTTTGACAATTTTTGGATTTCATTGAAATGACTTGAAACACATATGGTCAAAATCTTAATCTTAATCTTTCGAAATAATCATTAAAAAAAATTTCGATTTTTTTAAGTTGAAAAAGTACTATGCCCCCTTAAGTAAGAACCTGAAGCATCGTCGAACTGAGCGGGTCCCGTTACCTACACAAACCGAAGTTTTTCACTTTAGTTTTTGTCGATAGTACTGTCTCTGAGTTAGAAACTGAGATTGCCTCAGAAGCTGAAATCTTACCGCTTAATTTAATTGATTTGAGCACATTTGAAGTCTCAACGGATATAATTGTACTCACCGCAAAAAAACTAAAATTCTCGTTTTCTGCTGGTCCAGATGGGATTCCAGCAATTGTTTATTGCCGCTGTGCAGATGTTTCGACAGAACTGGTATGTCGTATATTTAACAGATCTTTCGAACAAAGAAAATTTCCGGCGATTTAAAAGCAATCTTACATGTTCCCAATATTCAAAAGCGGTAAGCGGCAAAAGATAAGAAATTAAGCCTCCTCGCATCGTGTAAGGTTGTTAAAATAACTGGAAGCGCTTTTGTTCTTGTCCATATGAAGAGCTACATTTCCTTCAATCAACATGGATTTATGCCAGAACGATCTGTTGGCACTAATCTTTTGCACTTTGTCGTAGCCTAAGATTATTGAACCGAAGAGTTATTCCTATGGACGAGTGTGTTGACTTCGCTGGGATGACCACATAAATCCTGAGACACGAAACCTATCGTTCGTTCGACGCCGCCTGCCTTTCCTCAAAAACCGCTTCGTACCCGTAGCTTCTAGAGGCTTTTCCCGTTTCCTTTTTGCTCTTCTAACTGCGTAGTTGCGTTCGTTCCAAAGGTCGCCAACAGAATGAGCGTTTTTCATACACAGTGTTTCTTATATAGCTACTAGTCCCGTGAGGAAGAAGAGCATGCTTCGGAAGGGGAAATTTCTCCCCTTCTGACCAAAGCCTCTCAGTCGACAGTTTGAAGACGGGAAGTATTGTAATAGCAGAAAAAGATCAGATTGTGATTTATTCAAAGTTTACATAATAATTTTTATTTATTTATTTGCTTGGTCCACTACACACTTCACTTCGACTTACATCTCGTATATGGAGCGGAATTCTCAAATCGACGTAGTTTACACCGATCTGAAGGCTGCGTTTGACTGCATAGATCATCGAATACTTTTAAGAAAACTTTACCGGGTTTGAGCTCTTGTTTAGCAAAGCAGATATAAGAGATATAGGATTTTATCTCGATGGACCAACATAACTTTTTCTCAAGACGCTCTATAATCACTAACCTATTACAGTTTAGTTCATTCTGTCTTAGACATATGGAGGATGTAGATCAGATTGACGAAGTGTACACTGAACTGAAAGCTGCTTTTGACCGTATTAACCATCAAATTTTGTTGCGGGGACTCTATCGACTAGGAGCTTCTGACAACATTGTCAACTGGCTTCAGCAGTACTTGACGAATCGTAAACTCTTTGTAAAAATAGGCTCTATCGAGTCCGGTCATTTTTGCAATAAGTCTGGTGTACCACTGGGATATAATCTAGAACCGTTACTTTTCCTTATACATTTTAACGATGTGTGTTTTGTAATACCAACTGGATGTAAGCTATTACATACGTATAATTTGAAAATATTCCTCGTCATAAGATCCATAGAGGACTGCAAGCAGCTACAATATCTTGTTGACCGATTTGCTGGTAGGTATCGTGTGAACAACCGCTCTATAAGCGTCCCTAAATGTTCTGTCATCACGTTTACCAGAAGTAAAGCTCCAATCATATATGACTATGCAATCGAAGGGTCTCCTCTACAACGTGTTGCCAATGTCAAAGACCTGAACTGGATTCTGAGGATTCTAACCTTTCAACTCCACTATTCCACTATTATATCATAGGTAAAACGAAACCTGAGATTCATTATGCGCTTAGCCAAAGAATTTCATAATCCGTAGGGGAAGGGCGGTAAAGACGGACACTGCGGGAAAGACGGACACTTGTCATATTTCATAAACAATAATTTTTTGAAGCAAATCAATGATAAGATATGTTTCTATAGACTGAATTAACACTTTTGAATTAAATTGCCGATTTTTAGCAGCGCAGCTATCAAATTTATAAACAAAACAAAGAAAAAATGCGTACATGCGCTAACCGATGTAATTTTGTGTGTGAAGAAAATAGCTGGTAAATCGTTGAAAAACAATATATTCATGCTAAACCGACGACATTGCGTTAGTTTGATCCTTCACTGAATATCCATTGGAAACCTGGTGAATTTTTGAATATTCAGTAAAAAGTTATTGAAGTTTGAAAAAATGGTATCCTAGTCGGGAAAGACGGACACCCAACGGTAGGGAAAGACGGACACACAAATTTTGAACCCATTTTGCCCAAAAACTATTTAACATTGCAAATACTTACATATTATATATGTAAAAGTAACCAGAAGTCATATAACAGTTGGAATAGGCCAACTTTTAAAAACGATTAATTCGTCACTAATTAAAATATTGAAGGGAACCATTTTATTTTCTCGCTCAAAGGTGGGATCGGGAAGGGGGTTTTCCCAAACCAATTCTTTCCTAAATACATGATGAAATATATTAATCTTTCTTAATATTGATAATTCGACGACGTCTGACACCTTTTTGCGAGTGTCCGTCTTTCCCATATCAAGTGTCCGTCTTTCCCGCCCATGCGTAGAAACTCTGATTTATACATCATGTTTATAATATTCAAAAAAGCATAAATTTTGGAAGAAATTTTCCAGCACACGTTGTAACTTTATTAGATAGAGACTTAAAGGTTCAGTTTGTACGAAAATTGCGATCAATACAGTTATATTTGAGTAGATATTGAGTCTTTACCTTAAGGTGTCCGTCTTTACCGCCCTTCCCCTACTGCTTACGCGCCCTCTACTTTTCATTAGTACGGTCCATTCTTGATATGGCTTCTGTGGTTTGAAGTCCGTATATACAAGTGTGGATATCAAGAATCGAGGCTGTCCATTTGATGCCCCGAAAGTTCTGTCCATGCTGAACGTAAATATTGCACCTAGACCTCTTCCATCCCGAGATTTTCTTTGACCTGTGTTTCATCGTATCCTATACGGAAACCACGAACCGGTAGAAGCAAGTTGCTGAACTTTTAATCATGTTCGATTTTACGCTTTCTTCAGAGCAATTCAAAGAACGACTGCACAGTAGTGATGTATTAAATTAAATTAGTCTATTGAGCGTGGTGAATGACCTACTGGTTAAAACCACATTCAAATAAGAATAAAAAAAAGTTCGTATATTTGTGTAATTTAATTTGTTTAGCATGACCTCATGAAAAAATAATGATATGTAAATCGAAGTTCGAAAAGACAACGGGTTAATATGCCGATTTGAGAATGATTCTCATCTTATCAACTCAAATCGGCTATTTCCATAAATTTAACTTAATAAGACCTTGTCAGTTGAAGTTAATAAAGTAATAAAAAAATAAAGTAAAATGAATTCTAAATTTTTTCTTCGGGTAGCTACGACGGGCCAACCTAATATGTATTATTCATTATACGCGAAGCAATAGTATTACATAAGATGCTGGAAAATAACGGGAGTTAAACATAAAAAATTAGATACAGTCAGCGATTGAAAACATGAACCAAAGACCTAAAATAAAAAAGATTAGTAAACCAAGCGATGTTATTTGCTTTAATAAAATATTTTTTGTTTAACAAGCTATTTGAGGAACACTACGAAAGAGCTATAACGTTAATGAATAAATTAATAAATCAAATCGAGTTATTATATCTTATTTAACACTAATGGGCCTTTGCATGTTGCATTATGGTTCAACAAATAAAAATTCTGAAATACTATATTATCATTACCACCATCATTATCACATACCTTCCATTTAGTTTGAAGCTCCTCTTTTTCTTTGTTCTGTTTAAACTATTTGTGTTCGGTGAGCCGGTGTAATATTGACTTAAGATGTGATTTGAGTACAAATTGTAAACACTGTTGCTATAGCAATTTGGGTTGTTTTGATTATTGTTGTGTTCCGTAGGCGCACTTAGTTGTCTGTTAAACTCAATATTTTTACAGTTCAATTCACTAACATGTGTGTTGAGTTCGATAATACTCTTCAATTGATTGGTTTCACTTTGATGATTGCTACTACTACTACTGCTAATGTTTATTGCGTTACTATTATTATTGCTTTTGTTACGGTTATTACTATGTGTATTTATATTAGCACCAGAACTCGAGCATTTTTTGTCGTAATTAAGTTTGTTTAAATTGTTGTTCTTACTGTTGTATGAATCACTGTTGCTGTTAATTCTTGACCTACTAAAAACTAGTGTGCCACTACCGTTCAAGGATTCAGCTGGTGTTATTGAATATCCTTGCTGATGCTGCGAACGTTGTTGTTGATGGAAATGTGTTAAATTACTAGATTGCTGCTGCGAACTTGTTACTGCTGTTGCGTTTGAAGAATTGGTTGATGATATACTACTACCATACTGCAGAACAGATGTACTATTTTCTAAACCTAGACCACCCTGTAAAGAATGGAATGATCCCTGGCACGAGCTTAACAATGCGTTTTTATTTAAAGAAGGCTTGTTTGAATTATTTATCGAATGCGCTTGTTGCACGTTTTTGCATGCGTGGAGAAGAGGTGAGTTTTTTAAGCCGTTATTTGAATTGTCATTCGATTCACTTAGGATATACTGGGCTTCTTTGACATTACTTGTAACAGCGGTGTTCAAATTATTACTATTATCACCCTTGTAATATTTCAAGTGATATTCACCGCTTCCGTTTCCAGCGCTACTGCTACTGGTTCCGCTTGTTACAATATATTTATGAGCCCCGCTGCAGTTATTGGTTGAAAGTGATTTTGCACTGTTTTTTACAAGATTGAAATTCAGATTATTTTCATCCGGAACTGAAGATGCTTTGTCCAAATTATTATAATTGCTATTTAGTTCGGTTACTCTTGGTATCGGTTCATCTGAAAGGTATAAATAGTTTGATAAGTTTATATAAGTACACATGTATAAGGTGAAATTCAAAAATCAATGGCCGTTTTTACCGACTGGCAGAAAATAAATAGAAATTTATTATGTTAAGTTGAGATGAAAATTTAAACTGTAGAATACCGTGTACGGTTAGTCAGATTGCATATTGTATTGCCGTAAATGATCAATGATTAATCGCAATTGCTTCAAGCAACAGTCTTCTTCAAAATTCTCAAAAGCCAAAAAGTAGAATTTAAAATTATTGGTTCTACGAAAATAGAAACGTCTCTGTTCTGGAAGTACAAACAGAACCAGTAACAGTAACGTATAATTACAATGTACTCGAATTGAATCGTATACTACATGCAACCACTGGGGCACTGGCATATGTATCTCTGTCATGGTATCACTATATGCGTATATTATAATTCCATTCGAATGTTTATTCATCTCGGTTTTGCTTTTCATTTCTGAGCTGCATGGAAAACCAAAGATATTTTGAGCGCAAACTAATTTCAATTGAGTAAATAAATCGTATGAATAAGTAATTGCTAACGGCCGAGTAAACGATTAAGTAGAATGATGCAAAAGGCATATGTGTGGCTAAACATTAAAATCTATACATACCTGACAGTGTTGTTGTTGCTGAGCTTACTTTAGTGGTACCATGCTGGCCACTAGGGTTACTAGCAAAAGCTATGTTACCATATCCAACGTTCACTGAAGACTGGTGCAACTGATTTTGATATAGTTGTAGAAACTCCGAGTTTTCCTGGCTGAAAATACAAAGAGAAAATATTATTCTTTTATCCAAAGATATATCACATTCCTTTACGGAGAAAATGAGAGTAAATATTATTTTGTTCGATTATATGACCGCGAGTATGAATTCAAAAGTCAGGAGAGCGGTTGAAGCGATAAAAATCTGCCGAGATTTATAAGCTTATACTAGCAAAACAAATACACAAATTTAAATCGATGCAAATATGATTAAAAATACACCTCAATACTATCAGTGTATATACTTGGGTGCTACATAAGGGTGTACATAATAATTAAACCTCATGACCAATTCTGGCAGTAATCTATTTTGCGAGAAATTTCACGCACGTTTTTGATGAAAACTTATGAACTCATGATGCTCAGAATTATTGTAAAGAAAAGTTGTTGGAATCAAAATTTAGTTGCACTTCCACACAAAATAGACCAACGCTCTCAGATATCAATGCAATTTTGCGGGCTTCTGTTTATAAAAATGTAAATACTGCGTTTTGTTTACATGAATGCTTGATACATGAATAGGTATCTTGTAATATTCCAAACCAGCGGTTTCTACTTCTTGGGATTACGAACTCGTGTTTGCCCATTGTGCATTGGCTGCTATTTTCGGCATGCTTTTAATTATTGGACCTATTCTGTTTTCGCGTTACCTGAAGAACTAATTTATCACCACGAAACGAATGTGCAATCATAGTAGTATATATTGGTAAGAATTAGTGACGATTTTATGCCTAGGATACGAAGTTTTTCAAAGTTTTTGTCAACCCCCCCCCCCCCCCCCCTTCAAAATTAGCTTTAAAACCCAGGAAACAACAAAAATTTGTTGAACCTGAATAAAAAAATTTGTAAAAAATCAAATGTCTATAGGCATTACAACCCAAAGTACTTGAAAAATGAATATAAGCAGTTTAACGCTCTAGCGCGAAACAGAAGTGAAACTTCAAACTATCGAATATCGACAAAACAATTTTTCCCTCCATAGGTAAGTTTTTGCATAAAGAATAATAACGTACTAGCTGATTGCCCGATCATACTCGGACCCCCTTTGTCTCTCAGTCACTAATACATATGTTATTGTAACGAATATGCATCGACATGCATTATGGGGCAAGAAATAAACAAACGTAAACTTTTTTACTGAACACCGCTATTTTTTGACGAAATTAGAACTGCTTCAGCAAAAATTTCGATGACGCCAAACGTTACTAAAGATCCGAAAACGTTGATATCTATAACCAAAATTTTTACCGAGCGTTCAGCAGTTCTAACTTCGTCAAAAAATTGCGATGTTCGGTAAAAAAATTTAAGTTTAAACCACTTTTTCTTCATTTGTGTGTGTCTAGTCCCTTTGAAAGAGACCCCCCCCTGTAGTTTCCCAGCCACTTCTAAATCTGTATTTTGAGTAACTCTCATCCTCGACGTTATATATATTTTTGGAGTGTTTGAGCGATTGTACAGCCATCCTACTGGCCATGACTATTCGGTTCTCCTTTTGCTTCAACAATCTCTCCAGCATACAGTCAGAGATCAGGCAGTCTCAACCCGTGAGTGGAGAGTTGGAGCCACATCTTCGTTTGTCGATTCACAACGAGTCAGCGTGTTGAGGATAGACGAGAATCAGGACTGAATCTCTGCTAACGCTAAGGGTGTGCGAGATTTCGTGTTTACCAAAATTTAACGAAATCGTACGAAATTCACCTAAAATTTTATGGTAGATCACCATTGAACTACAGTTAAATCTGTGGCATCCTGGTATTTATAGCATATTATAGGATTTGCCTTGAATGCGTAATGTGTGTTAATGACCCATTATTTGGGTAGTTGCCGGTAGCGTTCCCACGTAAAAGGGACGAGTGAATCAGTTGGTGTTAGATAGTGAAGCGCAGGACAGCACAAAATCTATAGTAAATTTCGTTTGATTTCGTTCGATTTCGGTGAAGACGATATTTCGCGAAATCTCGCACAGCCTTAGCTAGCGCATCGCTCAAGCCCTACTCCTCCCCTATTGTCCTCTCCACCTCCTTCGTTTGTTTGTTTGTTTTTCGGCAGAGAGAGCAAGCACGGTAAGAAATCGTCCACTGCATCAGTGACTTCGAAGGCATCACGGCATCATCAGCGAAGACAGTGATCGAAGGCATCAAATATCGACATCAGTGCATGCAATGTGACATCGCCAGGTCTTGCTGGCTTAGCATCTTTTAGGGAACCAGCTATGGCAGTGAGCAACATAAATGATACTAATAAATTCATTCCATTGACGACCACTGTAGTGAGTAAATCTTAGTTTCTTTTTAACCCTTGTGTGGGCGATGATGTGACATTCAAGGTTGGTTGATTGTGAAAGAACGCAACTAATCCGGGATCCAAGAAACAGTTATTGATGATTGAATTCTTTCTCTTTCGCTCTTTTTCTCTCTTTCTTTCTTTCTCTCTGGGCAGACTCTGAGTTACCATTCACGCTCTACGGTAGAGCTATAGCAATATTTTGTCATGATCAGAACTTAATTATTTCGTCTATGTGCTTCCGGAACCTGTTCTATTTGCTGAATTGATTTGTAGTCCATTAACATGCTCATGAAATTCTGAAAACTCTGATATGTAACATGATTACTTTTTGTTGGAATCGGAGATTAGCCAGTTTCCTGGGGCAATCGGAACTTATTTCCGGCACAACGAAGACTCTATCCGAAAGTTCATGCGCACTGTTTTTTAGTTCTTGTCCAAACCTACAACTTTACTGAACATTGTTTAATTCTATTGTGTCGTTTAAGTTATGTAAAAGCATGGGTACACGGGTACCCTGTCGCCCTTCTACGGGGTATCAATTGTATTTGACCCATGGTTATTCTATCTCTTAACCAAATTTTTCAAAATTTGCGCTAAGTTGTTCATCTCAGTTGTAAGAAAGTTTCGTAGTGATACATATTTTTTACAACACTTTATTATTATTTGAATATCAAAATGGGTACACGAGTACCCCGTCGCCCACATTAGGGTTAACAACCCTTTCCATGTAACTCAATTCTTAACTTATATACTAGCTGACTCGACAAACTTCGCATTGCAACAGTGGTTGGAGAATTCGCGAAAAAGTGATCGTTTGAATCGATGAACATCCCTCATGAACACACACTATTCGCCTGCCTCGCCGATAATGCACGCATCAGCTTTGAATTTTATAACGAACAGAACCTCAATGTGAACATCAGAATTCGGTCAAAAATTGAATATTGAACATTGAGTGTGTTCGATTTATCGGATATAGAATGCCCGGGGACGCCGGAAAGTATTCAAAATAATATTACCACGAAAAGGGAATAGTTTAAAGTAGTGTTAGTGGCTTTACAAGCAGCAGAAAGCAGTAATTTGCACTTTTGCGTTGCTCACGATATTCGTATATTCAGCGATGCTATGAAGCGTGAGTGTATGTTGCTCATTGTTATAAGCGAATTGAACCACTCGCGTAGCTGTTTTATCATGATAAAAACCGTTTGCCGATGCTCGGCGCATCTATTCATTTTGCGAGTTTTCCAACCTCTGCATTGCAACAAATTAAACTGTGTTGTACATAAATCGTGAATCTCGGATGACCTTTGTCACAATCTCAAGTTTTGCAAGTTTCTAAGGAGTTCATGGGTAATTTAATATACACATTTACAATTTTTCCTCACAGTAAAGTAAAAGTACCATTTCACAGGGGCGATCCTCTCCTTACTCGCAGTCGCTCGTTTGGACCCAACTGAAGGAAAATAATAGAGATCAGTAGATCTAGGAAAACAAATAAGCCTAAATAGAGGTGATCTCTACCGGGGGCTACTTTGCATTTCGCATTTCGGCTACAATAACTGATGTACAAATGGCTGTGAGACAAAGGCGCCCCGAGTAAGATCGGGCACTCAGCTAGTATTAAATAAGATAGAATAACCAAATTTTGGTTGTGGAAGCGGAAGCGTTCCAACCAGACTATCGAGGACCACAAACCGTCCATTTTAAGACGAACGAATTCATTTATGAAGAGCTATGTATGTAGCTGTTTTGTTAAATCATGAAGATCTTTCTTCTGCTTAGATCTTTGAAACGTTAAATTTGCGGTGGTGTACCCGTGTCCAAATAGAATTGCTACTAATTGTGTTACACGTCATGGATAACTTTTCAATATAATAAACTTTGAAAGTAATCTAATTTCGACTTCTGTCTACCGTACTAAACGCATTTGACAAATTGATCTAAACGATCATAAACATAAAAGTCTATCCTGATTACAGATCCTACTAGAAGCGTTTGTCCAGTAAACAAGATTTCCAATAGTGGAATCCTCATCCATCTAAAGGACGAGAGCTGACAATGGACATCACGAGTCAGAAATTTGAGAATTCAAGATTAACAGACGAACCTTTTCAGGTCCACAATTTAAATTATCTAAAGAGTGGAAATTATGAATTTCTCTCATGTAAGCACACAATCCTTTAAGGTGAAATTAGTCGTCATCAATTCTGCCAATTTCAAAAGCAGTTTTTTTGTTTGAAACAAAAATTCTGTTCATGAAAATGTATTCGCTGTGTTCAGATTGGCAACAAGAATACATTATTTACATTTTTATAAACAGAACCCCGCTTTTGGGTCCAAAAACTGCTTCCGAAATTGGGCTATTCGACGAAAAGTTAATGACTGCTAGTTTCCCGTTAATACGCAACTTGGGCATCTATACATGAAATTCATACAAAAATCACCGCTTTTATCATTGGAAGACGAATTGCTCCACATTCGCAGTCCTCGTCAAGCCTGCGCTCATGCCACTAGGCATGGACCCTTCACCCTTGTACTTTTTAATTATTGACAAAAACGCATAGAAACGACTATTTTTGTTGCGCGAGTATTTATTTTTAGTTATAGTCAAACGTCGGTTACTAAACTTACCGTCACATACCCTAGATGCGACGTAATTTTATTCTAACAGCTCATAGTCAGTGATTTTTGTCGCTAACAAAAAACGAATGGGACTGACTATTTTGCAGAGACTTTCTTTTTGGTTTTCGTTTAGCGTCAGTGACGAAATTAAGCGTCTCTGAACCGTTCATTTTCTGGTGAGAACCGATTCAAATTCGGCGGCTCATGGTTCACGGTTTGTTGGCTCAATTTGTTTGCTAAATTGGCAGCTCGGTAGATCGCGATCCCGGCACGGAAAAACTGCTGCGCACACAAAGTGCGTCTTACCTGTCCAAAAGTTTGCTGAGAAAGAGGGAGATGCATAAGCCTAAGGACAGGACGTGCCAAGTGTCAACCGCGGAGTTGACCCAAAATTTACCCAATTTCTGATTAACTGAAAGTGACATGCAACCACAGAACACAGAGACAGACACAGAACACCACAGTCTTTTTATTTTTCATTGGGAAGGTTTTCGTATAGAAGCGAATAACAGCAATATAAGCAAAACGCTCGCTGCCAATCGCATAGCAGTTTTCACATGCTTTCGTGTGCATTCGTATGCGTTCGTGTGTTTTCGTGGAAAAAAGTGACTCGCCACCGACAGGTTCGCTAGTATCTGTAGAAAGTAGCATGTACGTGTTTGGATTTCTACTTCCACTTCTGTTCTGCGTTGACTGGAAAATATAACGCGGTATCGCTCTCAGTGTTGCTAAAACTCATTAGTAGTTGCAACAACATTGCTCCAGGGTTAGACAGAATCAAATTCAACTTGTTGAAGAATTTGCCTGACCCTGCCAAAAGACGCTTGTTGAACCTGTTCAATTAGTTTCTCGAGCTGAGTATCTTGGAAACCAGCCCACGGCTGAAAATCTCGGTAATAAAGAGAAAAAAAAAAATATCTTGGAATGAAACACGGTGTGTACTATTGTACTATCAAACTGTGAATGTTTTATTGTTTCTCTAGGTATACAGATCAAGCTATTTAGACAAAGGAAGTAAAGATAAAAGATATATATGTGATCAATTTTATTCTGGTATATTGTACACTGCACTGAACTGCGCGCTGATAGTCTGTGGATACGTGTTGCCAGTTATACTCCTACACTCCTCCTCAACCAGTATCTCGCAGACCAATCCGTTCACGAAGTGCCTCTAGTTTAATTCTCGCCAACGGTTTAGTCAGCACATCCGCCAACATATTTTCTGAAGGACAGTAAACGCTGATTTTTCTTTTATTCGGTCAAATCACGTACGAAATGCTATTTCGTATGCACATATTTAGAACTGTTTTAGTTATTTTATGTAACTCGCGAATTTTTATAGGTAGCTATATCCGTTATATTTTCGGCCCAGTCCGCGTCGGCAAATCCGACTAACTCTCCTTCTCCGCCGATGTGCAATTTCATGTCAATGCAATCGCACGTGCCAATTAAATATCGAAGTTCGCGTTTCGCTTCTACCCAATCAGCCCAAAAACAAAATATAAAAAAGTATACAGGGTTGTACGAATGGGTGACGTAGAACTATATCAGATCATCAGATCAAAGACTAATGTAAACTGCATTTCTGGCATATGTATGTTTATAAGAATCTGTGAGTGCCATTGTTTAAGTGAATGTTTAAAAGAGAGCAAAATTTTCAGATTCAATTCTTCATTGAATGCAATGGTGGCTTTGAAAATACATGGACGGGGGTTCATAAGTCCAACGCCTACAACCATTGAGACATAAAAACCACAGAAAAATACCAATTTTCAACCCCCCCGTCCACCTTCGTGGACAAGCGTGGACCTTCCCTCAACCCCCACCCCTCTCCCCTGTTTGTCCACGTGGACATTTTTTTCTTATGTCAAATTTACCAAAACAGAAATGCATTGTTCTAAATATTGTTTTCAACTTGATTTATGCAGTATTTTTCAAAAAGCTGACGTGAAAGGAAGCGCCAGTCTAAAGGCCGCGTCACAATGCATACGGCTTTTTAGGCGTTGCGGAAATTTGAGTTTTTCCATGGATTTTCCGTCAACTTTCCGCCGCGTATTAAAATCCGTATGCAAGGTGTTAGGACCTTAATTCTTATGATCTTGTCTACTGCAAATTATTATCGACTGCAAGAAAGCTGATAGCTTGACTTTCGCTTGACGATTCTTCTCTGTCCAGAGTATCTTTATCCAGAACAACTCAGTTTGGCCGTCTACTTCAACGCAACACAAGACCTTTTCGACGCAAAGTGATTTGTAAATTTTTTTGAAGGCGAAGCCTTTTGGAAATAGGTTGTCGATGGAAGCCCTTTTTTTGGTGAGCTGCATTTGATTTTGAGGCAAAATGCAATCATTTGGCGCAAGTGCGACCTGTGTGATAAATGAGTCACGTGACTGGTGAATATTCGTGGATTCTTCCGTTACATTTATCATTTCACAAAGAAGGCAAGAGTTGTAAAAAAATTTCTATTGCAGTTCTATTGAGTTGTTTCTAATTTCTGTTGCATGAAAATAAAAAACTTGTCCACGTTGACATTTTCCGTATCCCCTCCCCCCTTCCGTGGACAAGCGAGGACATTGTCCACGTGGTATGTGGATGGCCCCTTATGCGTAGGTTGACATGTTTCAATAATCTTACTTTTACTCGCTTGTGACCTTTAAAAGGGCCATTGGTTACTAATAACGTTAAAGCCAAAGCACGTTCATCGCAATTATGATGTGCCATTCGAATGTCCTTCTCTTTTGACATGAATGGCAACAGGCACGTAAGTTACCGGCGTCGATTCACTGTCTTTTGCTCCGAGAAGGTTTTACTAGTTTACTTTCACAGCTCACCGCTTGTTACATAGCAGAAAATATGGCGTATACGCAAAAATTTCTGTTTTATTTGTATGAGAGTCCTTATCTTCCTACCACAGGAGTGAGTGGTCTCAAACCATCATAAAATAAATTTATGCCTCCATAAACCCCCACATGACAAATTTGGTGCCATTTGCTTGATTAGTTCTCGAGTTATGAGGAAATTTGTATTTCATTTGTATGGGAGCCCCAACTTTTAGAAGGAGAAGGGGTCTCAGTATACCATCGAAAAAAATCCTACCTTCTAAAACCCCCACATGCCAAATTTGGTTCCATTTGCTTGATGAACAGTTCTAGAGTTTTGAGGAAATTTGTGTTTGTGTCATTTGTATAGGAGCCCCCCCTCTTACGCCGTCCCTAAAATTGGTCTCTCCCTTCCTCCATAAAATTGCTGATCATTTTGTCTTTCCAACGATATGTAAATTGTTCAGTTTCGTTCAGTAGTTTGGTAGTTATTAGCATTTGAAATCTTTCATTCCAACGTTACACTTATATTTCCGTTTTCACAAAGTGCTACCCAGTCCCAGATAGTAAACAAAGACATAGTCCTACGTCAACAAATCAGCAGCTGTAGGTTGGTTCACTCGTCGTTGACAATGGTCCGCCCCAGATATTTCGAATCCCATTTGACGGAGAACACTGTCTATCTTACGGTTTTACATTCTCGCAGACTGTCGCAAACCTTATATACTTTTCTTCAGTAAGCAAACTGCAATATTCCTCGTAGCCTTCAATCCAAACCGGATTTTCATAAAGATCTGCTCATTTAAATCGCCATTAAGATAGGCAGTCTTGACGCCAATATGATTTACCAGCATACCTCTTCTAGCTGCGATGGTCAACAACGTACGAAAACTAACCTGCTTCGCTACAGGAGCGAACACCTCGTCAAAATCAGTTCCACAAATTTGCGTAAAACCCAGGGCGACAAGGCGTGCTTTATAACGTAGTATGTTGCCATCCTTGACGTACTTGCGCTTGAACACCCATCGGCATCCTACGGGTTTCTTTCCAGGTGGCAGCTACACTTCCTCCTAAGTCTGCGCTCTTCGAAGCGAATTTAATTCGTCGCATATTGCTTGCTTCCACTGTTCCTTTTCAGGTCCATTAACAGCCTGCTGATAAGAGCGTGGTTCAATAGGCACTTCTTTGGCTGGATCACTCACATGATAATGTCGAGGAGGAACACCAAAGTTGCATCGCTACGAACGGCGTAGCTCAACTGTCTCTTCCGTCTCTTCTGTTTGTTCCACATCTCCATGATAGAAACCTTCGCGGTCCTCTTCATCTGCATCTTCATAGTCACTCGAAATGCTTTCGTTATCATTTTCATGGCGTACTGGATCCATCGACAGTGGCAACTCAACAATATCGTCTGCATCGTTACATCTCTGTGTAGGTGGAATGAACACTTCCACATCTCCTTGGTTCAAGAATTGTACATCTCTGCTTATAACCACTTTATCACTTTCCAAATCTATCATTCTATAACCCTTGTGTTGCGAAGAATAACCAACGAATGTCATTTGTACTTCGTGCCATCTCCACTAACGATCGATTTTTACGCTCTGAAACGCCATTTTGCTGTGGTGCATACGCCGTGATGAATTGTTGAATAATACCTTCTTCCACACAAAATGTTTGCAAAGATTTTGCGTTATATTCTCCTTCTTGATCCGATCGGAGTATCTTTGGACATTTACCGAATTGTGTTTTCACCATCCAAACGAAATTTGCTTGAGAGTTTTGAGGAAATTTGTGTTTGTGTCATTTGTATAGGAGCCCCCCCTCTTACGCCGTCCCTAAAATTGGTCTCTCCCTTCCTCCATAAAATTGCTGATCATTTTGTCTTTCCAACGATATGTAAATTGTTCAGTTTCGTTCAGTAGTTTGGTAGTAATTAGCATTTGAAATCTTTCATTCCAAATGCAGTGTTATCTAGCAAACTGAACCCGATTGCCTTTAATTACTCTATCCTGGGCCATGCGCTGGCGCTGCAACGGGTTAATCATATTCGTGACCTGGGAGTGAATCTTGACTGTGCACTCACCTTTCGTTTGCACTTTGAAGAGATCATCTCAAAAGCTAACAGGCAACTCGGTTTCATCTTTAAAATAGCTAACGAGTTCCGCGATCCGTTTTGTCTTCGTTCGCTATACTGCGCATTGGTACGATCATTACTCGAGACCTGTTCAAAAGTCTGGTTCCCGTTTCAAGCTAGCTGGATTGCGAGGATTGAAGCAGTACAAAAAAAGTACCTAAAAATAAAAAATAAGAAAACTTATCCAATTTAATTCTACTATGTGTATTTTATTCAATGACAGATACGTATTTCGCCTACGACTTGCAGGCTTCCTCAGTGTCTGTGAATAAAATACACATAGTAGAATTAAATTGGATAAGTTTTCTTATTTTTTATTTTTAGGTTTCGTATTCTACTAAGACGCTCCAAAAACTTCAGTCAAAAAAAGTACGTCCGTTATGCTCTTCGGATGCTACCGTGGAGCAACCCGCTGGACTTGCTTCCATATGACACAAGGTGCAAATTGCTAGGACTTAATATCCTCGAAAAGAGGCGTACGACAGCTCAAGTTGTGTTTGTTGCTAAGCTCCTGAATGGGCATATTGACTGTCCGCCTATTCTGGAACAGCTGAATCTATACGCTCCGGAAAGGGCTCTTCGTACTAGCAATTTTCTTCATCTTGAGGCTCGGAGAGTTAACTACGGTCAGTTTAGTCCAAGATACATGGCAGCTCAGTTCAACACCGTGTACGAGCAGTTCGATTTTGACATTACCATACACACTTTCAAAAGACGACTCTTGCAGAGACGATAGCTGTGTGCTGTTTAAGTGTAGTTTTGTGTAAAAGTGTAACAATATATAACTCTTAGTTAGTCTATATTAGTGTCCATCAAGACAATATTACGTCGAATGAATTTTTATAAATAATAATAATAATAACTTGCTGCAATTCAATACTCCCTTGGGACCATTGAAACTATGCCCACAGACCACTACTTCATCTTCACATGTAGCCTCAGTGCCATTGACTCTGCAATCGATAATAATAGCAAAACACTCCCCGTATTTCTTGGGGAAAATACGGGAGCTTTTGAGTGCTTTAACTCATAAAAAATTTAAGGTTACCTTAGCCTGGGTCCCTTCTCATTGCTCCATACCGGGTAATGAGAAGGTTGATTCTTTAGCTAAGGTGGGTACGGTTGACGCATTATTTATGATAGACTAATTGCTTATAACGAATTTTATAAAGGGTGTCCCACATCAAATTGCAGAAACGTCAAATTGAAGAAACAATGTAGGAAATTACCCATTGGGTATTTTCTCTTGAAAATTTGAGTGGAAATAGTTTAGAGTGTATTGTTTACACTATATTTTTATCGCGGTCAGTTTTTCAAAAATTGAACAAAATGGCGTCACCCGAAAACCAACGTCACGAATTTATTTTGCGCACCTGGAAAATCCTCAACTCTCTCATCATGAATGATGAGAGTTACGTCAAGGCGGAGTTCCGGCAACTTCCGGGGCTACCGTGCTTCACCGCCCAGCACAAGTTTGATGTTCCGTAGGAAGTAAGAATGCAGAAACTTGCATACTTTGCCAAGAAATACATGATTTGGCCAAGAAATACGTCATGTGGAAAATGGAGTGCGCCGTTCGTGACTACCGGGACTGTAAATGAGCAAATCTACCTCAAGGAGTGTTTACAGAAGCATCTGCCTTCTCTGCCGAAGCAACACGAGGGCCCTACGATCTTCTAGCCGGATCTACCTTCGTGCCAATATTCAAAGGATGTATTGGAGTGGTACGAAGCCTACGGAGTTACTTTCGTACCCAAGGAAATGAACGCCTCCAACGCACCGAAACTAAGGCCCATCGAAAAATACTAGGTTATTATGAAGCAGGCACTACGGAAGCATCCCAAGGAGGTCAAGTCTGTGGAAGACATGAAGAAAAAGTGGATTTCCGTACAGATGAAGCTGCAGCTAGGTTCTACAAAACTTTTTGAGTGGAGTTAAGCGTAAAGTGCAAGCATACGGTTATGGTATTGAAGTTGAATGAAACAAATATGTCAAAAGCTTACTAATGGATTATATCTTATTGTCTGAACATGACCCTGACCCATGATTGTCCCGTATACATGACCCTGATACATGGGCGTAGCAACGGGGGGGGGGGGGGCTATGGGGGTTTGCCTCACGACGTGTCCAATTCACCGTAGCTTGCTGACTTTCGCCAAACGTGTATTGGTAATCTCCCTAAACAGTGTCTGTTACCATTTGAATCATACACCTCTGTCACTCTTCGCTTTTAGCTTATACTCCGCCAAATATCGTCCACCCTTGCGGATATGTCCTCCGTGAGCATTGTGATATCCGAAAAAACTATCGATCTAATGGGGTTTATACATTGCAAACGTTTTGCAAAGCACAAAGTAGGCTCGATGTTTTGCTTGATTACGCTACTGGATCTCCTTATAGGTGTAGTTATCCGGAATCACCAGCGATCCTACATGCACGAGCTCGTCTATACTTCTGATTCGTCGTCGTCAACGATTTCCGTTCGCGAAAGGCGCACGTTCGTCTAGTTTGCGCCTCTACCATTCATGTATTCGGTCTCCAACGCGTTTATTTTAAACCCAATCCTCCTAGCCTTCGCTTTCAATCTAGTGCAAATGACCTCCGCCGTGGCAAAGTTTTTGGCTTCAATATCAAAGTCATCTGCGTAGCCAAGAAGTTTGCTACCTTTATTGGAAATCAAACCTCCCGTTTCGATATCTACTCGTCACATCATCCCCTTAAAAGCGATGTTAAGAAGCATGCGGGCTGATCTGTCACCTTGTCTCAACCCCCGCCGCATTTCCAAGAGACTCGATTCTATGGACTCTAACAGTGTTAAAAGCCTCTCCCTGCCGAGATTCAAACAAACGACGTACCTTGATACCAACTGGAAGGCAAAATTTTAACATTGGCCTTCTTCTGTTGGTTCATTTCGAATTTTTTTGTGAAATGAAGAACACTTAATTTAGCTTCTAATTGACCCGCCCAGTAAGCTTCGGGGTTCGATGTTGGTTTGACAAGCCAGTCGTCGTATATTAGAATCTCGGCTGGGCGATGCTGCTATACAGCCAGTAGGATTATTGCACTAGCCTTGTAATTATTCTGTAATTTAATAATCGGCTGCGAAGTCTGTCGATACAAAAGGATCAAATTCTTATGGACGTTTCTACTCCTGGCGTTTAACTAAAAATAATTCCTTATTTCTAGAATAAACTTTTTAAGGTATGTTAGATTTTTTTCTTGTAAACACCCCCCAGGATACATTTCTGGCTACGCCCGTGCCCTGATATATACATTTTTGAAATATATCGACGCAAATATTTAAACGTTCCCCTCTAATTCTCAGACTACCCGCTCCACCTTTTGTTGAAGTCATGTACTGGAGATAGGATCCAAAAGCACAGAGCACAACAATGACTACACACGATACCGTTGCACCAGGATCATCGAAAACAAAAAAAACGAATAAATTAAGAGCTCCAACCCTAAACTTGCTTGTTAAACCTACTAACCCCAGTAAATCGGGCGTAACTATCACACCTGCTAACAAAAAAGCTTACACAGTGTTCAATATATTATTACTGTAAAAAAGTGAAACACGTATCCTCTAAGCTTCCGCACCCGAGCCCAATCAAAGAAACGAATTAAAAAAAGAATAAGACATAAGAGGTTCTGAGATATTTACATTTATATCGTTATGAATTACAAAGAAGCATATGATGGTAACAAATTATATGAAAACTGATAACGTGATTCGAATGCGCGCTTAAAAATATAAAAAAATGTATATCGGCATTTTTCTACGTCCACCTTTAGTTTAAAGATACTTAAGGCTTGTTCGCGACAAAATTTGGACACCCCTAAACACACACAGCTTCGGAAATACATTAACAATGAGTGAAATATTTTGCAGAGTGGTAGACGTATGTCTGTTCTTTCTGAAAATATAACACTTGTTTATATTACAAGCGCTCAGCGTAGAATGGCGTCAAAAGAAGAGCAGGTGCGAAAAGCAATTGTGTGCGGTCGCAATGAAAATCCGGATCTCTCATTAAGAAAACTTGCCAAAAAGCTTGGATTTCCTCCAGGCATTGTTCACAGTGTTTTAAAATCGTTCGATACTCGCTTGACAACAGCTAGGAAGAAGGGAAGTGGAACAAGAACGGATCTGAGGAACCACCACAAGGATGCGAAGGTAAAACAAATATTACGGAGGAGACCAGATCTTTCTGTAAGTACCATTGCTCGTAAAATAAAAATGTCGCCAACATTCGTGCTCACTTCGAAGCAACGACAAAGGCATGAAGTCTTTCAAGATGAGGACTGTGCCAAACCGTAATGATAAGCAAAATACGACGGCCAAAACACGCGCTCGTAAGCTTTATCGCGAATATATAACGGAGTTTCCATGCATTATAATGCACGTATGTCCTGGAAGATTTTAAACAACTTCCTGGTATGTCTTTTTACACTGCCATGAAACGGAATGGCGTTGCAGAGCATTTTAGGATAAAGAAGAAAGCCAAGTTTCCCAAAAAATATTTAGTATGGCATATGCATATGGCCATATGCAGCTATGGTCGAGCAAGCAAAAGTTATATCGCTACGGGAACAGTTAACAGGGAAATATACCGTAAAGAATGCCTGCAGAAACGATTGTTACCGTTCCTACACAGCCATGATGTACCCTCGCTGTTTTGGCCTGATTTGGCATCCTGTCACTACGCCAAAGATGTTTTGGAATGGTATGATGCTAATGGAGTCCATATTGTACCGAAGTAGGCGAATTCACCTAACTGTCCAGAGTTACGCCCCATCGAGCGGTATTGGGCTTTGGTGAAGAGTAGAGGTGGGCAAAACGGCTCTTTTGTGTGAGCGGCTCTGAACCGTTCATTTACTGCTGCGAACCTATTCAAATGAGCGGCTCATGGCTCACAGTTCGTTATTCAGCAGGTTGACAGTTCGGTAAATTACGATTCCCGAACCAAACTTCGTGTCGCCTTCGGGTGCGTTTGAGGAACCGTGGTTCTTTTTCAAGAGCCGTTCGTGAGTCGTTCGCCCATCTCTATGAAAAGAGAGCTGTCCCAGCACAAACAACAAGCAACAACTATAGATAAATTTCGAAAATCTTGGACAAACGCAGCTAAATTGGTTGCCAACAAGTCTCATGACCCTCATGGCAAGGGTAAACTCCAACTCCGGTTATAATCTCTGATTATAGCTTGGTTCGACCCATGCACCTTCCAGCATTGGACAAAAGATAGGAGTCACAACGACAACTTGTTAAGCGTAGCTACCTATTACCCTTCCTTTCCACTCTTTCCCCTCCTTTCCCAAAAAATTTCATTACTTTCCCCTACCGTCCCTCCATCAATTGTAAAAACCATCGTTTCAAAAAAATATTAAATAAGTAATGTTAATTTGTTTGATAATTATTAACCATACACACATAAATGATATAAAATTGTTTCATGGATTAAACTTCTAGCAAATTTGTTTTATTGCAAAATTGAGGTGTCCAGATTTTGTCACGAACAAGCCTTAAGCGTGAAAAATGAGTTTTGTGAAAATCTGATAATAGGGGGCAAGGGGATACCACTGCAAGGGGAATAGATTAATCAATCTGTTTAACACGATGAGAAAATCAATGTGAGACGGAATGAGTAGTTGAAGTCGCTAATCGTCGATTTTGTGGTCCGTTGACATTGACAAGGCATTTTCGAGGAAAAACTACTTCACTATTCAAAAGAGACCTCAATGTTTTAACATATAGACTTTTATAATAATGATGCACCTTCGCGTAATAATTTACCTGTTTTGTAAATAATTATTGCAGTAGGCTCCCGGTCCACTAACTCTCCTCTGAATTTTTTTAAAGGGCATTTTAAATAGCTACCAGCCACAACATCGCAGAAATGCCGTATTGGAAGTTGTTCTTTAATATTTATGTGCTCCTCAGTACTGCAAATAAATATAAATTTATACTATTGTGATTATACATAAAATGAGTATATATATTGAGAATAGGGTTAGTGCGTGACATGTTAGTATTCATTATTTAAGATATTTCGAAACAAATCGAGTCTACCATGAATTGTCAAATGTCAAAATAATAAATAAAACAAGCGCAAAAGCCGCCGATGCGCAACCTGATGTTACTACTCGCGAGTAACTTTAAAACTTTAATTCTCAGAAGAAATTTGAAACTAAAAAATGTTATTTTTTCGTCATTTAACATGAAATCCATGTCCCTTAAGCTGGAAGTACAAAGTGAGCAGAAAGTTAGTTGCACCATTCAGTTAATTGATGCTTAATTAATGCTGCTAACGACGAATTTAACGCTCCATTGTTTCATAGGAATGTACCGCTTGCTTAAGATTAAATTAGCAGCGCAATGCCGGAAATGGTACGTCCGGTGCAGGTAGAGCTACCCAAGTACGATAATAATTTAATGCTCATTTAATGCTCTAGGAAAAACATAGTTTCGATAACTTAGATGGGCATTTTCCATGAAAAATTGAAAGAAAAAGAAAATGTAACTGCTAGTTTAAGATTACGTTAGCAGCGCAATGTCCGGAAATGGTATTTCCGGTGCAGATAGAGCTGCCCAGTATGATAATAATTTAATGCTCATTTAATACTCCAGGAAAAACATTCTGACTTAATCCTAAGCTAGCAGGACATTGTTTTACCTTTGTTATAGTCTAATAGTATACTAGCTGACCCGACAAACTTCGTATTGCCACAAATTAAACTGAACTGAATCTCGGATGACATTTGTCCCAATCTCCAATTTTGCAAGTTTCTGAGGAGTTCATGGGTTACAAATTTTCCTCACAGTAAAGTAGAAAACAACTGCCCCCATTGCTTCGCCTGATAAAATAAAGCGGATAGCATTTAAATATTCGCCATGATTATATAACATTTCGCCGAATACCATTTTTCCCAACACCACTTCTCGGTTGACCATAACGCGGAATATAGAGGTTCGCGGAAAACCATTTCGCGAAAAACCTTACGCGGAATGTACCATCTCACAGAAAATCTTTTCGTGGAAAGTATCATTTCGCAAGGGTGATCCTCTCCTTACTCGCTGTCGCTCGTTCGGACCCAACTGAAAGAAAATAATAGAGGCCAGTAGACCTAGGAAAACAAATAAACCTAGATAGAGGTGATCTCTGCGGGGGGCTGGCGTCTCGAGTTCGATTAGTTTGAGTTACGCAAAAATTTCCGTATTATCCCCCTACCACAGGGATGAGGGCTCTCAAACCATCATAAAAAAAATCCTGCCTGCAAAACCCCCCACATACCAAATATGAATCCATTTGCTTGATTAGTTCTCTAGTTATGAGGAAATTTGTATTTCATGTGTATGGGAGCCCCTATAGAGTGAAGAAGCCTCAATTCACCATAAAAAAAAATTTACAACTTTTCACCATGAGCCCCCCAACCGATTTCATTTTAAGACCACAATTGGAAAGCTGACGAAAAATGCTACAAGAAACATTCATAAAATTAGGTGTGCAATGGCATTACCTGAATAAAACAACCAGTTATTTGTAGCAAGGTTCACAATTTTCATATAATTATTGTGATATTTCCAAAATTTGCTATGAAACAAACTACAAACGACATGATTTTGTAAAGAGGCATGATAGGGGTTATAAACGAAGTGAAAAAAATCGACGGTCATCTTGGATTTGGCCGCCATGTTGAATTTTATCAAAAAATCGCCGTTTTCGCCATGATCCTCCCAACCAATTTAAATTTTAAGACCACCGCAAAGCTGAGAAAAAATGCTATAAGGAACATTCATCCATTTACATGTTTAGTGGCATTAAATAAACGAAACAATTTATTATCTGTATCAAGGTTTACAACTCTCATATAATGGAATATATTGCTACAGAAAATTAATTGTTTTATTTAGTTAACCCCTCTAAGGTCTACATCATTTTTAGCACCGCAAAATTCACTAAAATGACCATAACTTTTTTATCTTTCAATAGTTTTTCATCAAATTTGGGAATTTTGCCAAAAATATTTTCTATTTTCATAATATCTATAGATAATGGCCATATGTCATATGGTCCCGGAGTTATTCCGGAGTTCCTTGGGGGACCGTGACATGGCTTTTTTAGATAAAGTTGCCAAATATTTAAAATTAGTTTGAAATTTGTTGATTTGTGTAAACATATCATCGACTATGAACATATCAGTTACTTTGCTGCAGTTATGAGCCATGGTGTGCGCCATCCGGATCCGGGGAGACACGATAAATCCGGAACCGGTTCCCATAAAGGGACATTTCAGCATCAGTAAAGTATGTCGTGTCGCATGTTAAAAAACATCAGCATTCGACAAAATAGCGATTAGCGATCATGTCATGTTTCTCAGAGGCCATATGGCCGATTCCAGGTCCCGGACAAGTTCCTCCGAAATCCATTCCGTGCTTGAATCAGAAAAAAAGCCCTCCCCGGGCCCAGAACCGGTCATACGGCCTATGATATGATCACCAATCGCTATTTTGTCGAATGCTGATGTTTTTTATATGCGACACGACATACTTTACTGATGCTGAAATATCCCTTTATGGGAACCGGTTCCGGATTTATAGTGTCCCCCCGAATCCGGATGGCGCGCACCATGGCTCATAACTGCGCCAAAGTAACTGATATGTCCACAGTGGATGATATGTTTACAAAAATCGACAGATTCAAACAAATTTTAAGCTTATGGCAACTTTATATAAAAAAACCATATCTAGGTCCCCCAAGGAACTCCGGAATAACTCCGGCACCATATTACATATGGCCGTTATCTATAGATAATATGAAAATAGAAAATATTTTCGGCAAAATTCCCAAATTTGGTGAAAAAATATTGACAAATAAAAAAGTTATGGCCATTTTAGTGAATTTTGCGGTGCTAAAAATGATGTAGACCTTAGAGGGGTTAATGCCATTGCACACCTAACTAGACGAACTGAGCAATATTTGTGTGTTTTGTGTGTGTGCGTGCGTGTGTGTGTGTGTGTGTGTGTGTGTGTGTGTGTGTGTGTGTGTGTGTGTGTGTGTGTGTGTGTGTGTGTGTGTGTGTGTGTGTGTGTGTGTGTGCGTGCGTGTGTGTGTGTGTGTGTGTGTGTGTGTGTGTGTGTGTGTGTGTGTGTGTGTGTGTGCGTGTGTGTGTGTGTGCGTGTGTGTGTGTGTGCGTGTGTGTGTGCGCGTGTTTGTGTGTGTGTGTGTGTGTGTGTGTGTGTGTGTGTGCTACTCATTTTATATCGCCTGTTTCTCGGATATGGCTGAACCGATTTATGCGCTATTAGTCTCAGTTAAAAGATAGTATAGCCGGATAGATCACTATTGAATTGTTTTTTAATTGGACCTTTAGTTTGAAAGTTATGAGCAATTAAAATTATACGTTAAAATTTACAATAATTTATAGCGATTTTAACCAAGATAATTTATCTAGTTTCAATTTTTTTAGTATTAAACGTGAGGTCTTAACACTGCAACTAAATCTGCCAAATTTCATAAGGATTGGTTCTACTAGTGAAAAGAAATTTAAAAATGATTGATGAAATTTATTCAAGAAAACTATAATAACCAAATCTTTAATGCGACCAAATCCTTTATAATATAGTTAAAATGAGTAATTTTTCAACGGGTGTTTCTTTGGAGCAGTCAATTAATAAAATATAGCACATTTTCTTACACTTTTAGGGTGACCGTGAATCCGCCTAATAGGGTGACACAAATTTTTGTTTTTTAAACGCGTCCCCAAAAAAAGCGTCTTCACAAAAATTGTAGAACACACTAAAATAAGCAACTTTGCCGCATGCATGTAGTAACTATCTATCTCTTACTGGTTGCGAAATTTAATGATTTGTTTAAAGAAACCACTCCAAAATCAATTCTGCTCAAAAGTTTCGCACACGTTGTTTTCATTGCTTTCAAATGTGTAGAACCGCCGTTTTGTCGGTAAGCAGGTTGCCAGCACTATCATTGCACATCACAGGCATGGCAAAATTCCTGCTTCTCACCGTTTTATAGAAACTCCGTGTGTCGTTGCTGGCGTATCGCTCCTCTGCGCCGGCAAGCACGTGCTCCTCGTACTCGCGTTTCTTTAGACGATGGATTCTTTTTTCCGCAGCTCTAGTCTCTCTGTATCTCTCTCTGTTTTGACGCGTTGCCGCAGTGAGCATGCGACTCCTGGCCTGGTTCTTTTCGTCTGTCACTCTCTGGCATTCGGCATCAAACCAGCTGTTACGCTGTCTTCCACGCGTCGTGCCTACCACCTCTCTCGCTGTTGTTTGGATGGCACCATGGATGTTCCTCCACAGCCCATTTATATCTTCTTCTTCTACCTGCTGTTCATAGCAAAAAGTTGTTTAGCAGATTAAAATACACTCTGAAGGTTGTTTATCGCTATGATGCATATGGATGATAACTAGCACAGCGTTGACAAACAGTTGAATTAAGTTCCGAAGACATGTCGATTTCTATATGATCATTTCCAGCTCAAAACGCTAAATAAGCCATTTTTTACTCGACTATTTTCGATTGGAATTGGAATGTGAAAATAGTTTCTTTCTAAACCTAATATCTATAAGTAAATGAAAATAAAAAGGTTTGACAAAAGGGGTATTTCCTTTTAAAAAGGATGTACTACCACTAATCGTGGGAGGTATCTTTCGGCACCAAATTTAAGATTTTTTCTTTCTGATGAGCAATCTGACAAAATTAAAATCCGTGAAGGTCGATTACACAGTTATCGGATACTTTGCATGAGTTGACTGTAATAGATAATAGTAATAGACGATTGGGCCTAAGAAACAGTTTATATAAGAATTTAGTTCAAAGTGATGTGGGTATGAAATGGGGAAGGCAACTAGGAAAAAGCTCTAGCCATCCCAAGCCGCCACACTGATAAAATGAAATTATTTTTATCAGCTACGAATATAGTTTGACGAATGTTTTTTCAAACTAAATACGAAATTATATTCTCAGTGTAGCTAGCGCCTCCACGTGGCACAGTGGGGAATCGCTGGCCATCAGCCAAAAAATGAAAGTTCATTTCGACTCTCCGTTGTATTTTTCCAGTGATTCTAAACTATTGAAGTGTTCAAATCCAAAATTTTGGATAAATATGACAAAATTTGATTTATTTATGAATCTATCTATGAATCTAAGTATGCTATCTCAGCATGTTTCAGAGTTTTTTAGAAAGATAGTGCAATATTTCAAAATATGCAAGAGGTCTAATGTTAGCTCGAAGTTCAACGGTGTCTGAGGAAAAGTTTTTTAAAAAACAGTGCTGAATAAATCCCATTTATTGAGTATGCAGTAATTTCATCATAGTATGCCACAATTTTAATTTTCATTAAAAAAGTGCCATATTTTCGCATAAAACACGCTTAAAAGTTTTGGAGCCAAGGTTCACCACTATTAACACTACCGCTATAAGTTAGCGTAAAATATGAGCTTTCAAATGGATATAGTCTCATTTAGCGCAGAGTACAGATGTTACAGAATAATATACCTAGACAAAAGGGTATGAAATGGAGAGAGTTACCTGGAAGGAGCGTCAAACATAGCTCTGGCTCTCTCAAGCTCCCACCTGGCGCCTCCACGCAGATCTAAGTCAAATGATGACGGTCGATGGCCTTTCCCGGAAATGCTTCACGTACTTACTGAAGCAGCTAAGCTAGGAGGTGCGAACTAGAGCGCCTGTTCTCCAGGTGAGGGGCGACTCACACAGCGTCTGTCTCGTAACGGGCGGCTGAATATGAAATGCTGTATCCCGCAAGCTATACCTAAGATGGCAGACCCATCAGTGGGATGTAGGTATCGCGACCCCGGTGAGGTAGTATACCGAAAACTCAATTACCACGAACAACGAACAAAGAAATTCAGGACGGAACAATCGGTATAGGACACGGCAAGGGACAAGGAAACGATTAAGGGATAACGATTGGAAACTTGGTACCTGGAATGTCCGAACTCTCCATGAACCGGCACGGGCTGGCTTGCTTGCTCGAGAGCTGCATCAACTCGGAGTGGAGATCGCTGCTATTCAGGAAGTTCGGTGGCCAAATTCCGGAGAAAGGGAGTTCCGTGCAGTAGACCCTATTGCAGGCACTTCTTTTAAGTACCACATCTACAACAGTGGCGGTAAGAAAGCTGAACATGGAGTCGGTTTCGTAGTGTTGGGAAAACAAAAGCAACAAGTTATCCGGTGGAGGCCCGTAGATGACCGTATATGCGTGTTGAGGATTAAGGGCAAATTCTTCAACTATAGCCTAATCAACTTATACGCACCGACAAATGATAAATCCGATGATGCTAAAGACGAGTTTTACGACAAGCTTGAGAGGACCTATGGCGAGTGCCCAAAACACGACGTGAAAATCATCATCGGAGATGCAAACGCGCAGATCGGGAGGGAAGAATTCTTCCGTCCAGTTATTGGAAGACATAGCCTGCATCTGTCGACCAATGATAACGGTCTGAAGCTCATAAATTTTGCCGCGGCCAGAGGGATGGCCATCTGTAGCACCTACTTTCCACGTTTGAATATTCGGAAACAAACCTGGAGGCATCCAAATGGAGACTCTAGCTCTCAGATCGATCATGTCTTGATTGACGGTCGACACTTTTCCGATGTTATCGATGTACGGTCTTTTCGTGGACCAAATATCGACTCTGACCACTATCTCGTAGTGAGTAAGATTCGCGCAAGGCTGTCGAACACGGCGAAAGCTCGCACTGAAAGGACGCTGCGTTTCAACATCCAGCGGTTAACGGCAGACGGCGTTGCAGTGGAGTACGCCAGGAAGCTTCACCAGCGAATCGCAGAACAGCAGGTAGAAGAAGAAGATATAAATGGGCTGTGGAGGAACATCCATGGTGCCATCCAAACAACAGCGAGAGAGGTGGTAGGCACGACGCGTGGAAGACAGCGTAACAGCTGGTTTGATGCCGAATGCCAGAGAGTGACAGACGAAAAGAACCAGGCCAGGAGTCGCATGCTCACTGCGGCAACGCGTCAAAACAGAGAGAGATACAGAGAGACTAGAGCTGCGGAAAAAAGAATCCATCGTCTAAAGAAACGCGAGTACGAGGAGCACGTGCTTGCCGGCGCAGAGGAGCGATACGCCAGCAACGACACACGGAGTTTCTATAAAACGGTGAGAAGCAGGAATTTTGCCATGCCTGTGATGTGCAATGATAGTGCTGGCAACCTGCTTACCGACAAAACGGCGGTAGCAGCCAGGTGGAAGGAGCACTTCCAGACACTATTGAATGGAGAGGTAAATGAGGAGATCAGCAGGGACAGGATAGAAATTGTAAGCGATGGTCAAGCTGTGGAGCCACCAACACAGGAGGAGGTTAAGAAGGCAATCAGTGAGCTGAAAAACGGTAAGGCTGCTGGGAAGGACGGTATCCCGGCTGAACTTCTAAAAGCGGGGAGCGAGCGGCTGTACGAAGCAATCCACCGGATCATTGTCAGGATCTGGGAGGAAGAACAAATGCCGGAGGAGTGGTTGGATGGCCTCATTTGCCCAATTTTCAAAAAGGGACATCGAATGGAGTGTAAAAACTATCGAGGAATTACATTGCTCAATTCTGCCTACAAGGTGCTTTCCCGTATCCTGTTCCGCAGACTGAGACCGTTAGCGGAGTCCTTCGTCGGCGAGTACCAAGCTGGTTTTCGTGAGGGTCGCTCCACGACGGATCAGATGTTTACCCTGCGCCAGTTGCTAGACAAGTTCCGGGAGTACAACTTGCAGACACACCATCTGTTTGTGGACTTTAAAGCGGCGTACGATTCAGTTTAACGAAATGAGCTGTGGCAGATAATGCTAGAACATGGTTTTCCGACGAAACTAGTTACGCTGATTCGTGCGACGCTGGATGGATCCAAATCATGCGTTAGAATAGCGGGTGAGACCTCAGCTGCTTTCGTGACGTTGGATGGACTGAAGCAAGGGGACGCACTCTCTAACCTGCTATTCAACATTGCCTTGGAAGGTGCATTACGAAGAGCAAACGTGGAAAGGAATGGAACTATCATCACGAAATCTCACATGCTTCTTGGTTTTGCGGATGACGTCGATATCATCGGAATCAACCATAGAGCAGTAGAAGAGGCCTTTAGGCCCTTTAAAAGGGAAGCTGCGAGATTGGGACTTACCATTAATACCGCCAAAACGAAGTACATGGTTGCTGGTAGGGAACGTGGGAGCTCAAGTGGTGTTGGTGCCGAGGTGGAGTTAGATGGGGAACGATATGAAGTAGTGGAGGAATTTATATACCTTGGTACACTCGTGACATGTGACAACGATGTAAGCCGCGAAGTGAAACGACGAGTTGCAGCCGCGAATCGGGCTTTCTACGGATTACGTAGCCAGCTGAAGTCCCGTAGCTTGCAAATTTGCACAAAACTGGCGCTCTACAGAACACTAATCCTCCCGGTGGCCCTTTACGGACACGTATCATGGACGCTAAAGGAAGCTGATCGGCGAGTGCTTGGGGTTTTTGAGCGTAAAATTCTGCGATCTATACTTGGTGGTAAAATGGAAAATGGAGTGTGGCGCAGACGCATGAATCACGAGCTGTACCAAGTATACAAATATGCTGATATAGTGACGGTAGTGCAATGTGTCATGCTAGGTGTTTACTATAATCCACCAACTGTGGACTGTGCTGATTTAATTATGCACCATCTTGATGAATTCACTGTGAAGTATAACTCAACATACTTCATAGGCGATTTTAACACAGATCTCAGCAAAAATACTGCTAGAGTTAGAAGATTTAGTGATGTTTTATCCAGTTTCGCGTACTCATGTATAAATACTGAACCTACTTTCTTCCATCAATCTGGTTGCTCATTGCTTGATTTGTTCATATCTGATTCCCCAAATTCTATTCTTAAATTTGGTCAGGTGTCTATGCCTGGTATCTCAAATCATGATATGTTATTTGCTACATTAGATTACTCTTCGGTAGTAGAACCTCAGGTAATAAAGTATCGTGACTACAAGAATTTTGACGCGGAGGCTTTGCAATTAGCTTTTCTTTCGTTTGATTGGTCAGAATTTCTTAGTATCACAAACTCAGATATTTTACTGGAGATGCTCAATGGTCATTTCAATTGGCTACACGATAATTTTATACCACTGCGCGTGAGCAAGCAAAGAATAAACGCTTGGTTCAACAGTGATATTGAAAAAGCTATTATCGAAAGAAATATTGCCTACCGTAATTGGAAACGCTCTAGAAATCCCGTTGAACATTTAAACTACAAACGTAAGAGAAATCAGGCCACCAATATGATTAAAAAGGCAAAAGATAACTACGACCAGCGTAAATTTAATGTCAACTTACCTAGTAAGCAGCTTTGGAATAACATACGGAAGCTTGGTCTTACAAAAAACCAAGCGTCTGATACTTCTTGTAATTCTTCAGAGGAAGAGATAAACGAATACTTTGCCTCCAACTTCACACCTGAACCAGTTATTGATTCGATAATACCCGTCAACAATGATGGCTTCTGCTTTCGTCCTGTTCAGGACTATGACGTTGTGAATTCAATTTTTTCTATAAAGTCGAATGCAATTGGTCTAGACAACATTCCAATACAATTTTTAAAAATTTTGCTACCCTTGGCTCTTCCATATATCAACCATTTTTTCAACACCATTTTAGCCACATCAATTTTTCCGAAAGCATGGAAGATTGTTAAAGTGATTCCCATCAAAAAGAAAGCAAACTCCAATCATCTCACCAATTTAAGACCAATAAGTTTGCTAAGCACGCTCTCTAAAGCTTTTGAAAAGATCATGCAAAACCAAATGTCACACTTTGTAACTGAAATGAATTTCCTAAGCAAATTTCAATCCGGATTCAGAAGGTCTCACAGCACCGAAACAGCACTTATGAAAGTCCACGATGATATCGCACAATCAATCGACAAACGTGGAGCCACTACCTTAATATTAATTGATTTCTCTAAAGCCTTTGATCGCGTCTCTCACTCCAAGCTGGTTTACAAACTGTCGTCTTTATTCCAGTTTTCCAGCCAAGCAGTCAATCTAATCCGCTCTTATTTACGTGGCCGCAGCCAAGCCGTGTTCTATAATGGTAAAATATCTTCATATCTACCCATAGATTCTGGAGTCCCTCAAGGATCCGTGCTGGGTCCCCTGTTGTTCTCAATGTTTATCAATGATTTATCCACAGTTCTGCAATTTTCCTCAATACATCTCTTTGCAGATGATGTCCAGATTTATTACTGTGCCCAAAATAATGAAAGCACTCAAAACATCTCAAGAAAGATCAATCATGATTTGAACAATGTTTTTCTTTGGTCGCAAAGAAACCTTTTGCCGATTAACACCTCCAAAACTCAAGCAATGATGATCAGCCGATCTAGAACTTTGATGGAAACACCATCGTTATTCATGAATAGTGAACGTGTGAATTTTTCCAGCACTGTCAACAATCTCGGTATGATTTTTACTTCAAGTTTAAACTGGGATCTCCAAATAAATGCCCAGTGTGGAAAAATTTATGGTACGCTTAAACGTTTGAATCTAGTCACACGTCATTTCTCAGTCGATACCAAAATCAAGCTTTTCAAAAGTTTGATACTTCCACATTTTTTATATGGGGATTTTGCGTATTCGAATGCTTCTGCGGCATCTCTAGCTAAACTAAGAGTGGCTTTAAATTCCTCGGTAAGATATGTCTACAACTTGTCTAGGTATTCCAGTGTATCACATTTACAAGCTTCATTATTAGGTTGCAAATTCACTGATTTCTACAAGTTTCGGTCATGTGTTCACTTATATAAAATAATAAAAACAGAAAAACCTGATTATCTATTTTCTAAGCTGATACCACTCAGACAGACTAGAACGTCTAACTTTAATATTCCATCTCATCGCTCATCATACTATAACGAATCATTGTTCGTCAGAGGTATAGTAGTTTGGAATCACTTACCGAATGCAGTCAAAAATAGTACTTCAAAACTAGTATTTAAACGGAATCTACTATCAGAGCTCAACCGCACAAATTAGTTAAGCTTCAATCGAAAAAAGAAATAGTTTATTAGTTTGTAAGACAAATTTTTCTTTGATTTGAATTATATTGCACCATATCAGTCTCCAATTGTAACAAATTGAAAGGCAATAGCCTTACGTTACGAAAAATAAACAAATAAATTAATAAATAAATAAATATGTGATTTTGTGTTGTTTATTAAAGCTCATACTTGCTTTGTATTGTTTTATCCTATAAAAATTCATCTGCAATAGTTTTCCAAATGAGCCTGATTTCTTATACGTCATTATACTTAAAAAAATACTTGAAAAATAGTTGAAAATTCTCACTAACACAAAATATATACGTTCTAATACAAAATAATCCTGAAATTCGGGCTCAACACCGCAAAATTACTTAAGAACCACATATTGTCCTTGATTTAAAGAGATTTTTTGCTTGGCCAGCATTTGTATGGATTCGTCCCACTGTGCGGGGCCATACCTGGAATTACTTCAATTTGTATAATTGAGTACCGCCATCCGCCAAAAAAGCATATGTTTATGTTCTTTAGCTCAGTTTATTCACAATTTAAGAACTAAGTTGATTTCAAACCTGTCAATATATACTAAATTGTTCAATTAACAACTACCGTAGAGATGGTTTAGTTACAATGAAACCTAATTTTACTGGAAGTGCATAAACTTTGGCACAATCTCACCCCTTCTAGGGGGTGACATTGTGCCAAAAACATAAAGTTAAGCTAAAAACCTAAACAGTGAACATTAGCATGTTTATAAACAACACACATAAATATCAGAATAAAGTAATTCATATGGGGCCGTCCATGAACTAAGTGGACTATTAGGGGCAGGGGGTCGGCCTAGTGATGTCCGATTACTTCTCGATTAATCGAACTAATTGATTATCTGTCAAAATAATCGATTAATTTTTAATCGATTGCTTCATGTTTCGATTATTAGATAATCGATTACCTGGCCGATCGATTATGCCGGATTTTTTGAAATTTATTATTTAACAATTTTTAGCAAATTTAATTTATTACAGTGGCTGACGCTTAGCTGCTAAATTAACCACATGCGACCCAGTAAACCATTTGGTTTATATATCTCGATTGCAACTGAGATATACGAAATCATATCTGAACGAAAAAGTTATATTTTACGCCATATAAGAGCATATATGTACTAAAGTGGAGGCGATATACGTGCGAAAATTTTGACAACTATTTGTAATTCTATTTTGCGTAGTTTTTATAACACGCGACTAAATACTCCTGGATATATGACATAGATATAATCAAATATTGCAATTGTCTATCCTGCTTTATAATTCACAGTCATGAATTGTATATGAAGACACGCACGACTGCAAAGCAACTTATTGTTTACTTCGATTTGACATACTCTAATCATTATACAACTCCAATATGAAATTGACATGAAAACGATTTAATGTGAACTTTCTATTACGATTTTGTGTTATCTGGGGATTGGCCAGTTAGTTGGTTTCACTTAGTTGGTTTCGAGGTACGATGCTGATCTAACAAACCGGTCGTCGTATTCGTATGTTCAAATCTCGGCCAGGCGATGCTGCTAGATAGAATCAGTAGAGTTGTTGCACTAGCTTCGTAACTGTCCCATTCTACTCTAATAACCCTCTAATAATACGAATGTGAAGTCTGTCGATAAAGAGGTGTCAAGTCGTAAGCCTGGTATCCAGCTGAAAAGAAAACAGCTCAAGAAAAAAAAACCTATTTACCGGCCAATCTAACATAGTTCTTTTAACGTCAGTTGCATAGAAATCGATTTTGATTCGATGGACAACAATGGAGATAGAGCCGAGAGTGTAACTAGTGTAAGCAAGTATCCTTATTTCTGGTATCGGGACGTAAAGGTTATAACCAATCGATTATTTCGACTAATCGATTATATAGCGCCGATTAATCGATGTCGATTATTGGCCGCTCAAAAAGTAATCGATTATCAGCTAATCGATTAATTGGAAAAATCGGACATCACTAGTTGTACAAGTAGTAATAGTTTAGGTAGTTCATAGAACGGAGGGTGAATGAGCGGTTTGCAAGGAGAGTGTTCGGATGGGGCCCATATGAGAGTGTGAAAGAGTAGTATTAGGTTCCGTAATAAATTATGGAATCACACACGCGAAAGAAGTTACAGATCTGAATGGAATACAAAAAAATCAGAGGGGTTGTGTACAAGACACGACCGCATATATAGGTGACGCAGGACTACGTAAGTCCCTTTTAGTGATAGTAGCATGTATTCATGCTTGTAATCTTTCGATTCTTCATGTATACATGCTATATGCAACATATATACATGCTACATGCGTTGTATGTAACATTTATCAAAGTAGTAACATTGCATACGTTCAATTCTCAAAAGATTGAGCATTTGAAAACAATTTAACAAAATCAAGAACACAAACTATTGCTTTCCTGCTACCTTACTGAAATTAAAGATTGTTTTTACTATCCATATTTTCCACGTTGAAGGGATTTTACCAATTCAATCCTATTTTATCAACAGCACATCTTTTCACTACACTTCTAATGAAACGGCAAGCATGCGTATTCATACAGAGTCGTATTATAACCGAACACTACAATTGTAGCACATTTTTCCAACACAGATATCAAGTTCGCCGAGGTTTAATCGTCTCGCAGTAAAGAATTTGCGATCTGTTGGGACAACGAGCTTGTGTCATTTTTTCTGGCATACTTCCCTAACACAGACATCAAATTTGACTAGTTTTAATCGCGTTCATAAGAAATCTGTTGGCACGAGAGGGCTTTGTCACTCTCTCTGGCGTACTTCCCAAGCAAGGACATCAAAATGGTCTAGGTTGAACCACGGTGTTAAGAAATCTTGTTGAAATGGGGAAACTTTGTCACTTGTTTTGGCTTACTTCCCAAGCACAGATATCAAATTGGTATAGGTTTAGATCATCGTAAAGAATCTTCCAACCAATCACGAAGCGAGAATTCTGGTAAAACATAGGTTCATTGTTTTCAATTTTTCAGTAGTTCAACATCAAGAATCCAAACTTTTCTTCATTTGGGTCAATTCTTAGTAGATTTTCCGATCGATTGGTGTAAGAATATTGAAAATCGATCGGAAAACCGCTGAGCTATTAGCGCTCAAAACCTTTCATTTTTCGTGACGCTCGCATTTTTCGATTTTTTGGAATGACACCCTATCTCAAAACTTGCCGTAAGACGTAGTCCTACGTCAAAAAACTTGGTATTCAAGAGCAAATTTCCTTTCCATAATTACATCGTAAATATTCTAATGATAAGATACCTATTTCTAAGAACACAGCTAGTACTACGACATCAGGACCGGTCCGATCTAGCTGTCGCCATATTATTTAGAAGTTATAATTAGAATTAAGCAACATGTTAACCTAAGAAAAAAAATACCCAACCAGTTGAGTATTTTTTATCCGAGGAGGGTGGCAATGTAACCTTTGGAAAATTTACAATCTGTTTTCCAAATATTCGGTGGCAGATTTGGAAAACAAGGACCGAAAGACTCGGCCAAATTTGTTATTAAATGTAAATTTTCACACAAAAAATGCTTGGATTATATAAAGTTTATTAAATAAACCAGTTGCCTATTAGCGGCAATTTTATGTAGCATGTCGTGAGGAGTTGCGGATGGTTACCACGCCTGATTTTGAAAAAAGGGGTCAAAATATAGGCAGTGCAGCAAAAAGACTCGTTGTGCTGCCAAATGGGACCGTTCGCATCTCCAAACGTCGGATAGGAGCAGGATAGGGCAGAGCAACTGGTATATTTAGTTAGAGATGAGAGGGGACTCTGCTGCTTGCTCGAAACTGCTGTCAGCCTGGATCACCACCACCGTCGCCCACCCCAGCCGTTCTATATGCGGAGAAAAGTATTCGAGAAGTGTGAGTGGCTACGTGCCACCCGCGATTGGATGAGCTGAGCATCTTTACTACTTGAGCGCACTCACAAAAGACGCCGTGTGCGTCGCGTCGCCCAGTGATTGGTCGAACTGGACGCCTTTTGAATTTAGTCTCAATTACAAAGGAGGCCATGTGCTTGGGGCGAACTATAAAAACTGTCCCCACCCAAGGACCGGAGATAGTTTCCTGGGACAAGTTTGTCAGCTAAGTTGACCGCGCGTGTACAAGTATCTCTAACCATTGAGTCCATTACCGTGAGATTGTGCTTCGGTTACGGTAGAATTGTTTAAAGGGAACCGTCATCCACCAGAGACACCGATAAGTCGTGCCTGCAACGCAAATCGTGATCGTAATTCCCAAAAAAAACCCAGTGCGCGAGTGTCCCCGAAGAACAAGCCGTCCGTCAACATACGGCTTTATTAGCACATGTAATGCTGTGAATTAAAAGTACTTTACTGGGTAACCAATGAACCCGGTTAAAGTGGCCTAAAATCGACTTTAGAAGCGGCCAAGTGCGCGTGAGTGTTCCAGACTGAATATCAGCCGTTCGTCAAATTACGGCTTCGATAGCACGGGTCCTGCTGTGAGCAGGAAAAGTCATCGTATCGTTCCGATTTCGGCGGCGAAAAGCTGCCTTAACCATCGTTTGTAGCAGTTTCGTGGCCGGTGGTGAATCCGGCAATCCAGCGGCGAAAATCGTAGTAGCAGAGACGACGAGGACAGTATCATCGACGGGAGCAGAGGACATCGAACGGTGTGGGGCGACGGCAGCGGCGAGAAGTAGTGAGTCGAAAAAGCATGTTGAATGTGAATTAACAATATAAATGATCCAAATAAGAACTAAAAAAATCCAATCAAACGGTGTAGTTTATTTTCTTATGAATAAAATGGAAATTGCCGGTTAAATAGTTTGTTTTAACTTTTTGCGTGAGCCGAAATATTTGTTACAGGTCGAGATTTTCTAATAGTGCCATTCTGTAGGTAAGTTCTCCTTAAGCGCATTGAGCCGACCCTGAAACCAAGAGTGCTGGGCAATCAAATAGTAACAACACACACACACACACACACACACACACACACACACACACACACACACACACACACACACACACTCACACACACACACACACACACACACACACACACACACACACACACACACACACACACAGATACACACAGACACACACACACACACACACACACACACACACACACAGACACACACACACACACACAGACACACACACACACACACACACAGACACACACACACACAGACACACACACACACACACACAGACACACACAGACACACACAGACACACACACACACACAGACACACACACACACAGACACACACACACACACACACACAGACACACACACAGACACACACACACACACACAGACACACACACACAGCCATTCACACACACACAGAAAATGCTCAGTTTTTGAAACTGAGTCGCATGGTATATGACATTCGGCCCGCAGGACCTTCTTTCCATTTCCGGTTTTCCAAGTGATTTCTATAACTTTATACTATATATTTATATAGTAGAAAGGCAAAACGCGATAATTTACTCCAGCGTAAAAATGTGAAATTTTTCAACGAGTGCTTCTTTAGAGCAGTTTACTAATAAAATATAGCACATTTTCTAATACTATTAGGGTGACCGTGAATCCTCTAATAGGGTGATACAAAATTTTGTTTTTTTAAATTCGCCCAAAAAATATAGTTTCTTCACAAAAATTGTAGAACACACTAAAATAAGCAAGTTTGCTGCATATAGTAGCTATCTATCTCTTACTGATTGCGAAAATTAATTATTTGTTTAAAGAAACCAATTTAAAATCAATTCTGCGCAAAAACTTTGCACACGATTTTTTTATTGCTTTCAAATGTTCTGCAAAGTTATTCAGTAGGTTAAAATGCACTTTAAAGCTTATTTATCGCTATGCTACATATGGATGATAGCTAACACAGTGTTAAGAAACAGTGGAATTAAGTTCCGAAGGCGTGTCGATTTCTATATGAGCATTTCTAGCTCAAAACGCTTAGAAACCCATTTTTACTCGACTCTTCTAAATTGGAATTTCAACGTGAAAATGTGAAAATAGTTTTTTCTAAACCTAATATGCCCATATTTATCTATAAGCCAAAGAAACTGAAATAGCTTGACAAAACGAGTATTTCCTTCTAAAAAGGCGGTACAACCATTAATCGTGGGGAGGACCAATCGACACCAAATTTATAATTTTTGCTTGCTGACCTAAAACAAACAATCTGACAAAATTATCGGATACTTTTCATAAATTGACCTTAATAAATAATTTTTAAATTTCACATTTGCAACAACTTGAGAACGGCTGGGCCCAAGAAACAGTTTATGTGAGAATTTAGTTCAAAATGATGCGTAGAAAATTTGATTTTGTTAGTTTCACAAAAAATAAAAATTACGTAGATTTTTCAAAAATTATCAGGAAGAATGTCTCTTTACCAGATTTTAGGGCATAATTTAAGCTATCCCTTTAAAAATTAGGCAAATAGGAGAGGATATATTGAGATATTAATTTTTATTACGATTTTGCGAAGTTTTTTTTCTGGAAATACGTCTAATTTCCCATAACTTATCTTTTGAAGTCATTTTCATCAAATAAGTAGTTTTAAGATATTTAAAAAAATAATCTCATTTTTAAAAACGTCCTTTTGAAAAGTTCTTCTTGGCAAAAAATTTATGTTTAATGGAAAATGAATCCTTGCGTGGCATCCAACATATCAGCAAAACTTCATACCAATCAAAAAGAATATTTGAGCTGGAAATGCCCATATCAAATGACAAATAAAATGGTATATCAAAGATTCCTTTCACCACTAGGTGGATTAAATCGGGTTTTTTTATTGTGAGGAAATGCTCAATGCCTGGCACACTAATGATGACACACCTCACGTCGCACGGTCTGGGACTCTAACCCACTAAAAACCTCACGGGCTACTGGCCAAGAACCCCCCCGGAACTACCGCAAGCCATTACTTCGGGAGGAGGCTGTGTTATCACACTGCTCCGTAAACCTTTCGAGACGTGCACCGATCCAGAGACGGCGGCCAACATGACTTCCATCCTTTTACGGCTACCCTCGCAGGGTTTTTGACGTAGGACTACGTCTTACGGCAACTTTTGAGATAGGGTGTCATTCCAAAAAAACCACAAAATGCGAGCGTCACGAAAAATGAAAGGTTTTGAGCGCTAATAGCTCAGCGGTTTTCCGATCGATTTTCAATATCCTTACACCAATCGATCGGAAAATCTTCTAAGAATTGACTCAAATGAAGAAAAGTATGGATTCTTAATGTTGAACTATTGAAAAATTGAAAATAATGAGCCTATGTTTTACCAGAATTCTCGCTTCGTGATTGGTTGGAAGATTCTTTACGATGATCTAAACCTATACCAATTTGATATCTGTGCTTGGGAAGTAAGCCAAAACAAGTGACCAAGTTTCCTTATTTCAACAAGAATTCTTAACACCGCGGTTAAACCTAGACCATTTTGACGTCCTTGCTTGGGAAGTATGCCAGATAGAGTGACAAAGCCCCCTCGTGCCAACAAATTTCTTACGAACGCGATTAAACCTAGTCCAATTTGATGTCTGTATTAGGGAAGTGTGCCAGAAAAAGTGACACAAACTCATTGTCCCAACAGATCGCAAATTCTTTACTGCGAGACGATTAAACCTTGGTGAATTTGATATCTGTGTTGGAAAAATGTGCTACAGCTGTAATGTTCGGTTATAATACGACTCTGTATGAAGGTGAAATTAGTCATCATCGATTCTGCCAATTTCAAAAGCAGTTTTTTGTTTGAAACAAAATTTCGGTTTATGAAAATATATTCGCTATGTTCAGATTGGCAAGAAGAATGCGGTATATACATTTTTATAAACACAATCCCGCTTTTGGGCCGAAAAACTGCTTCCGAAATTGGGCTTTCCGACGAAAAGTCAATGACTGCTAGTTTCCCGTGAATACGCATGCTTACCGTTTCATTAGAAGTGTATTGAAAAGATGTGCTGTTGATAAAATAGGATTGAATTGGTGAAATCCCATCAACGTGGGGAACCATGGGTAATAAAAACAATCTTTAATGTCAGTAAGGTAGCAGGAAAGCAATAGTTTGTGTTCTTGATTTTGTTAAATTGTTTTCAAATGCACAATCTTTTGAGAATTGAACGTATGCAATGTTACTACTTTGATAAATGTTACATACAACGCATGTAGCATGTATATATGTTGCATATAGCATGTATACATGAAGAATCGAATGATTACAAGCATGAATACATGCTACTATCACTACAAAGAGACTTACGTAGTCCTGCGTCACCTATATATGCGGTCGTGTCTTGTACACAACCCCTCTGATTTTTTTGACGTAGGACTACGTCTTACGGCAAGTTTTGAGATAGGGTGTCATTCCAAAAAATCGAAAAATGCGAGCGTCACGAAAAATGAAAGGTTTTGAGCGCTAATAGCTCAGCGGTTTTCCAATCGATCTTCAATATTCTTACACCAATCGATTGGAAAATCTTCTAAGAATTGACTCAAATAAAGAAAAGTGTGGATTCTTGATGTTGAACTATTGAAAAATTGAAAATAATGAACCTATGTTTTACCAGAATTCTCGCTTCGTGATTGGTTGTTGGAAATGACGTCATCAAAGTAGAAACGTTTTCACGCTTCGGCTTATAATTCAGAAAATTTTCAATAGATTTCCAAGATATTTACACCAATTGATCGGGAAATCGATTGAAAATATTGAAAATATAGAAAACTATTGATTTTGTTTTTGAAATTGAATTTGAAAAATTGTTGTTTTTGAATTGATTTTGAAAATTTGAATTATTTTCATATTTTTGCCTTCCCTCGTCAGTGCTTCTTCAGCACGGATGACAGAAATATATACGATATAAGCTATGGGTTAAGCTTCCTTATGATTGTATTTAATTTACGCCCTATAGAATCCGATCGAAAATTGTTGAGCTTCAGCTGTTGCTGCTTCCCACGGATAAGGCAACGAAGACATGCAAATTCACCAAGCGAGATGTTGGAGCTGGAGCACTCAATGATCCCTGCCGTGATGGAATATCTGGCAACAGGAGTTCTGGAATTGGGAGGACATATGCTGCTCGCGACAACGAAACGATCAGAATTATCGTCACTTGCAGCTGGCCATCCGCAACAACGAAGAGTTGAACAAATTGCTGTCCCGTGTCACCGCTGCTATGAGAAGTGTCTTTTCGAACATTCAAACTGTTTTGTTGCTGCCCAAGAAGACGGAAAAGAAGGCTTAAATTGCCAGCATATCACGTTGAAAAACCGTTCTTTTAAGAACGAAACATTTGTACATGAAGATTTGAAGAATTTTCACTCATAGATTTAAATTCTATTTAACTTAGATTGATCTGATTGTTCGCTTCTTTCCAATAATTTTAACCGATCACCTTTCGCGCTGCTGTTCGCTTGTTGCTGCTGGACGCTGGTTGCAGCCAACAAATATACTAGCTCCAAGTAAATGTGTTCGGTCAAGCGTCAAAATAAATGAAATTGGATTTAATCAAATGAAAGAGTTTTAGTAACATCTTTTGCATCTTAGCAACACAAATTTATCCATACAGTAATAATACGTAGCGTAATTTTTCTTTGGCAGCAAAAGGCGAACGGCTCACTGGTAACTTTGCTCTTTTGTTCAGACTGAAATTGAAATGCTCTATTTTTTATTTCACGTAGATGAAGAACCAAGAAAAATAGGTGTGGTTGTTTCTTGTCGCTTGCTCTGGTACATAATACGTGGTAAGCCGGCGAACAGCATTATTCAAACGCTAGCTAAGCTAGTGCCAACATCGTTTGCCAGGCAAACGGAAGTCACGTTCGACTCGTGCACATGTTCATCGGCGGCTGACCGTGTGTTGGAGCTGAAGTTCCATTTCGCTGCCGTGATGGAATATCTGGCGACAGGAGTTCTGGAATTGGGACGACATATGCTGCTCGCGACAACAAAACGACCAGAAGCATGAAGCATCCCTCGTCACTTGCAGCTGGCCACTTGGAGTGGTATTTCATCGTGATTCAGGACCACACACGAACGGTTTCATTGATTGCATAGCTGCTGAGGCTTTCCGGTTGGTCCGTTGCAACAAGCCGTGCCTGGTTAGCGGTTATCGGTACTCCAATTTACCGAACAGAGAATTACGTTAAATGCGTTAGTGCAAGTTTATTGCAAGCAGGAGTTATGATAATCAAACAATCGGTTCTTTTAAGGGCCACACAACGATTGAAGAGTTTATTATACCCAGTTAATACCATAATTAACACAGTCAACGAGGGAAAAGTTGAATTTTTCGCCATTGCGGACGACCAACCAATGACGGTAATAAGTTTTCTGGTCACAGGTGACATTTTCTGCGAGTTCCAATACATCTGCAGGTTGTAAATGCTTTATCCGTGTCCTTTTGTAAGCCGCAGAAAAGTTGCGCAAAATTTTCAACTTTTTGAAAACTCGCGTGTACCGTTTACCGATTACCAAAGGAAAAGCACTATTCAACGTAGAAACATATCATACAAATCTATTTACTGTTTGGTTTAGTTACTAACTTGGTTTCGTTTTAATAAAATAGATTCAATCAATTCATGGATATAATTCCAAAATCGGTTGAGGATTGAAAGTATACAATTTTTCTACTTTGATGACCGTTACGGATGTAGCTTGTATACATGAAGAATCGTATTATTATATACATGGATACATCCTACTATCGCTACAAAGAGACTTACGTGGTCCTACGTCACCTATGCGGTCGTGTCTTGTGCACAACCCCTCTGATTTTTTTTGTATTGTTTATGCAGGGAGAAAATCTTCATAGACAGCACCTTCACGGTGCCGAATAGGATTCACATGGTGCCAACATGCACCTACATACTAAAAACTATCCTGCTGCCCGTTCCTGAACCCCACTCGGAACTACCGTAAGGTTTTACTTCAGGAGGGAGGACGTGCCTAAGCACTCCGACTTATCCGTTGCGTGTGTGGGTTCACACAACACCCTTGTCACTTCATACCGCCACTACCCTTCACCTAGGACCTGGGCTGCACAATCAGCCCATTACTGACCCTAGCAAGCTATGTTAGGCCCTATCGTTGCAAACGTTCTAGCCGTTGCAACTCCGTTATCACCACCATTGCCGCCCTTTCGACGGCATCCCATGCGCGCTGCTCAGCGCACATTCTCTGCACAATGTTGTCGGCGTTGGTGTCTTCCCCAACGACCGCAAGCATCACCCGCCGAGTGGACATGAACCGCGGGCAGTGAAAAATCACATGCCCCGACGTTTCCTCGGCTACCGTACAAACGGGGCAAAAGGGTGAGTCTACCCGCCCAAGCGTATGTAGATACTTCTTAACGCATCCATGTCCCGACAGAAACTGCGTAAGGAAAAAGTTTACCTCACCATGTCCTCTACCGATCCAGGACGATATGTTCTGGATCAGCCTATGGGTCCACCTACCATGGTCGGTGCGATCCCATTCCGCCTGCCAACGCCTAATAGAGTCCAGCCTAACTCTGTCCCTAGCGCCCCTGACGTTCCTCTGCCTATGGCACTTGATATCCTCACCTAGAAGTATGCATATGGGAATCATGGCTGCAATAACCCCAATCGCATCCAACGATATGATACGGTAGCCGCACGCAACGCGCAATGCTAACAAGCCTGAACGCCTTGTTCAGACATGCCTGATTGCGCTTACTCTCCAAAGCCGAGGCCCACGCCGGTGCACCGTATCGTAGCACCGACATGGCAACGCTGGCCATCAGGCGTCTCTTACTGCTGCTAGGACCGTAGCCGTTCGGCATGATCTTGGACAGCGCAGTAACCACCGTTGATGCTTTACCACAAACATAATCCACATGGCTGGTGAAGTTCAGCCTGTTGTCTACCATGACACCCAGGTACTTCACACTTCGTTTGGAGACAATCACCTGTCTCCCAACGATTATTTTGGCCTCTAGGGCCGACTTGCGGTTACTGATCATCACCGCTTCCATCTTATGGTGGGCCAATCGTCGATTGACGCCTGCCATCCAACCCTCTATTATGCTTATGGCGTCTGATGCCAGCATTTCCACCTCCTCTAGAAACTCGCCTACCACTGTAAGGACGATATCATCCTATGCAGTGCTAACGCGTTTAGCGCTGTTAAAGGTTTTTTTGACATCAATTGTGACTATGGCACAATACCTGTCACCTCGCCTTTTCCGTTTCATAGGCTTCTCGGCCCTCTCCACCACGGACTTTATGGCATCTACAGTGGACTTCCCCTTACGGAAGCCAAACTGCGTGCTTGCCAGTCCGACATCACTTTCCACCACAGGCGTCAGCCTGTTTAGGATTACCCACTCTAGCAATTTGCCTAACGTGTCCAATAGGCAAATTGGCCTGTACGACGAGGGATCACCAGGCGGTTTCCCCGGCTTACGCGAATACGCGAATCGACTTCCTCAGCTGCTTGCACAGTGTCCATTCTGTGTTTCTCCATTCTCGTTGCAGCTCCGACAGAATTTGCGTCACTGCTACGCTAACGCATTCCAAGTGACCTCTTCTCGACACATTTCGGTGACGATATTCTCCGCGTAAAGAGTGGGCATCGCTCTTTGCGCTGCCTCGAATATTGGTCAGTCGAACACTACATGTTCTGGCGCTTCATCCACGTTTCTACACTCTGGACAGAGGGGTGACCTTTTCCAGAATTCTGTACAGCGACACCGGCACTTGGACGTTCCGTAGCGAGCTGGCTATGGAGTCCCAGCTAGCGCTATTAAACGCATTTCTCACGTCGAACGTGACAACTGCGCAATAACGGATACCTGTCCTCTTGGGCTGGATTGCCACCTTGGCTGGATTGCCACCTTGGCTGTCTTAGTGACAGACAAGATGGCATCCACCGTAGATTTGCATTATCGGAAGCCGAATTGGTTCCTTGACAGACCGTTTGTACCCTCCGTGTACTGTACGAGTCTGTTACGGATAACCCTCTCCAGTACCTTGCCGGCAGCATCGAGCAGACAGATCGGCCTATATGACGAGGGGACACCCGGAGGTTTTCCCGGCTTCGGCAATAGGACCAGGTTCTGTCGCTTTCATCTGTCCGGGAAATGGCCATCTTCCAGGCATCTATTCATTACTGCCCCGAATAATTCGGGAGTCTCTAGAATAGCCGCTGGCCATATTCGGGATACCGTCTGTCCGCGGTGCCTTGCTCACCTTTAGGGATTTAGCGATCACAATGAGTTCCTCGTTGGTAACCGTCACTTCCTCCCTGTGTCGGCTGTGAGGCCGACCATCCTACGCTAAGGTCTGAGATACTGGAACTTCGGCCGTGGGACGACTCAGCGGCCTGGGCCAGGGCCTTGGCTCGTGGCGCGGAAAGAGGCCCTCGATGATCCGCTCCAGCATCTCTGGCGATTGCTCAGCGGGCGCCATCACGCCCTTGGTCTTTGCTATTACGACCCTGTAGGCATCACCCCACGGGTTCGCATTGGCACTAGCGCAAAACCTTTCAAAGCAGGCTCGTTTACTAGCTTTTATCCCGCTCTTAAGCGCTGCGCGTGCGGCAACAAGTGCTGCTCGACATTCAGCCCTGCCTTCGTCCGAACGAGCTCTTTGCATAATTCTCCTCGCACGAAAGCACGCTCCGCGGAGTTCCGCGATTTCATCTGTCCACCAGTAAGCCGGTGACCTGCAATACCTAGGTCGACCTTTCGTAGGCATGGTAGCGTCACACGATCGCGACAGTACATCAACCAAATGATCAGCGTTCGCATCGGGCATACCACGATCACCGCACTCTCTCCGAATTGCTTCCACAAATACTTCGGGATCGAAGTATGATGTCTTCCATCCACGGGTGGTTGGAGTGTTAGCCCTACTCGCCGCCTGCCTCCTCGTTATCTGACCGACACCATAGCGGACCGCCTGATGGTCACTGTGAGTGTTGCCATTGTTTACCCTCCAGTTTCCTATCAGACCAGGACTGCCGAAAGTCACGTCGATTATAGACTCCGCACCGTTCCTACTGAAGGTACTTGTGTTGCCGACGTTGGCCAGATCTACGTTAAGCTTTGCCAGAGCCTCAAGCAGAATCCGAGCCCGCCACAACCACCGGCCTTAAGGCTGTATCCCACTAGCCGTTGCCGTTCTGTTGCAGTGGTCCGGTTCTTTCCGGTTTTCGATCACATTTGCACCACCGTTATCACCCATTTTTCTTTGTTCGCTACACGTTTGATCAGAGCGACTGACGAGAGAGCGCGTTTGTCTGTGTGAACTTATGGTCAGAGCAGCCAAATGCACAGAAAATTCTATATTTTGCAGCAAGAACGTTTAAATGCTGCATTTGCATTTCGCGATTAACCGACAATGATCGGAAATTTCACAATAAAACATAAATATTTGAAAGGAAATTCATTTTGCTTCAGGCTTTTGATTTCATATTTCAGATTTCATAAACAAAAACGATACGGTAAGAAATTCGATCAAAATTAAAAGCAGAACGATAACTGTAATTAATTTATTGGGAGTAACTAGGAGATCCGGAGACATCAAAGATAATATCAGCATGGTGAAAGAACTATTTAATCATTTATTAAGAAGCTATAAGTATATTTCGCGTATTTCGTATTGGTTACCTGCTTGGTATTGGCTAAGTAATGCTAAAACCAAATCAAACTAACAAAATTTAATATTTCGGCACAGCCGACGAGGTTGTTTACCTGAGAAGGTATGGTCCAATCACTGACTCAATTTTGATTCAGTTGATAGTACTGTCTCAGCTGAGCAAAATTTGACAAAGTTATATATGGGACATTTGTAGAACTGGTTATTATCTAAAATTTTGATGAAAAAGTTTTGCTGTATCTTTTGTAGTCGCCAGAATCGTCGTGAGGGCAAATATCGTTTATTTTGTAAAGCAATTTAATAGCTTACGTGCTAGACAAGCAAAATATATACATAATTATAACTTACATACAGCCAAGCAGATTCTTTTTGCGACGATTTCAAACTGTCAAAAAAGTGAGTAGTGCGTTTTGTTACCAAAGAAACGGGCAGTATGTATACTTATTATAGATCAGAACTGAGCTTTTCTTTCTGTAGAAGAATACTTAATATCATATCGTTATGGCTGATATCTATGCACAATATGTTATATTTTACGGATTTCTTGGTATAAATCGTCACACAAAGTGTGGAAACAATTTTCTGTAGTTTACAGGAAAAAAAATACCTAAGGAAAAAGAGACATGTAAATTATTGCGGAGATTCCACCTTTTCAGACTCCCACGCGAAGATGATTAGCGTTGTTGCTTTCTACGTGTCCCACATATGTTTGGAATTTAGCAATTTGAATCAGTATTTCGTTATTGCCTCCCCACTGCTCCTCCCCCAATAATCAGTAACATTAGCCCGTATTTTGTTTAATTTTTGTACTAAAACATAATAATCAATTTCTTAAGTAAGGTGGAGTGTATGTAAGATAAAAGTCAGCAATCTCTATTAACAGACTCTTCAGCATCACTCCCTTCCGAATGTTGTGTGTGTGATTGCTGATTCATGATTTTGACACGGGAACATCGCAATTAAATTTGCGTTTGCAGATTGACAGCCAGGACCCCGTCGAGAACTCACACATATGCGCATCAATACATACGGCATTTTATATATTTCCTAGTTGAATTATTTGTATGAGAAATCCCACGTGTGCGTTTGACTTAATTGTATGAAAACAAAAAATCCGAATTAATCCACCTAGCGGCGTGACCTAGTCTTTCTACTGCCACAATAATCATTAATAATCAGGAACATCTATAATTAACTTGACTATATTTTTACATATCCATTCCGTATTCCTCAAAATCCTTATTTGCCAGTAAAATTCACAACGTATTGCGTAGAATAATTATATTTTCTTTCCTTGAGTGCGTAAATACTTGTAAGCGTCATTTATGTTACTTGATGAACACCTTATTTAGTTTTATAATCGGTCGGCCTTAACTTTCGGGCTTCATAGCCACATACGAAACTTGTTTTGAATTGACAATATGAAATATGTGTTCATAGCAAATTTTTTGATATTTTGATATTAATACATACCATGCGTTCAAAAGATAGCATCTTTGAAAAACAAGAGTTCAGAAAAATTATTATTATACTTCGCTTTTGAAGAAAAAGGATATCGACAACAAAATGATTAATCTCAAAATTTTACTATTAGTTTGCTTAGCTTCAATTTTTCAATATATCTGAATTAGAAAAAATAACTGAATAGAGCATTAGATATGAAAAAGAGAAATTGAACTTTTTCTTAGCTGGCGCTCCTTCAGATAATTATTTTTGCATGAAAATCAAAACTTAAGCTCCTTTTGAATGTACTTTCATGAAAAAGATAGTCTTGATTAGCTTGATCGCATCGTTTTTACAATGTTAGAGGGTTAGGAAAACAAGATGAGGTCGAAAAATAGTGCAAAAGCTGCGCCATAAACATGCTTGAGAAAGGGAAATATGATCGATATGATGTCCAGTGCTTGTCATTTTTGATTTATTTATTAAAACATGATACATGACATAAGACATCTGTCCTTTAAAATGTCACAAACGAAAACAAATATTACAAAATTACAACCGTGCAACGTTTACTTCCTATTTTTCATGTAACATTTCTAAGCTCTAGTATCTATTGATTGAAAAGAGTATCTATTGATGCGCAAAATTTGTTTGAAATTTGTATAAAAATGTTTGGAAAAATCAACTCACTAGTATTTTTAATCCCAAATACCACTATACCTACATGCTTAAATTAACTTCTTTTCTTCGCTTTTTGCTTTTCTTGTACAATTGTGAATAACAGCAAGTGAAGAAAATGACAATTGAATTCTGAAATCAAAGAAAAGAAAACACTTTTCTATTGAATCCCACTATTTAATATTTATTTGCAACAGATACGTAGTTCGCCTACGACGTGCAGGCTTCATCAGTGTCTTATTTCAAAGCGTATACGTATCTGTCGCGAAAAAATATCAAATAGTGGAATTTAGTCGGAAAAAGTTTTTTCTTTTCTTTGAATTTGATTTTTCTGATTTGATTTCATACATACATACATACATACATACATACATACATACATACATACATACATACATACATACATACATACATACATACATACATACATACATACATACATACATACATACATACATACATACATACATACATACATACATACATACATACATACATACATACATACATACATACATACATACATACATACATACATACATACATACATACATACATACATACATACATACATACATACATACATACATACATACATACATACATACATACATACATACATACATACATACATACATACATACATACATACATACATACATACATACATACATACATACATACATACATACATACATACATACATACATACATACATACATACATACATACATACATACATACATACATACATACATACATACATACATACATACATACATACATACATACATACATACATACATACATACATACATACATACATACATACATACATACATACATACATACATACATACATACATACATACATACATACATACATACACCACACACATTGAATACAATCAACATTTGATTGATACGTTTTGATTTCACACGTTTTAACGATTTAATACACGGTGCTTAAGTGTTAAAGTTTGAATAACTTTTGAATGAACCGTCCGATTTTAAATAACTCGGTTTTGTTTGATAGATCTCAGCAGCAATTTTCAAATAATAATAAAATGGGTGATGTTTTTCATTGAATTAATGCTTATATGTTACAAAAATATGTTTTAAATACTATTTTTTCACATTTCTTTATGTAACTTTCAAACTACAAGTCCAATCGTCATGAAATTTGGAAGTTGACACACACACACACACACACACACACACACACACACACACACACACACACACACACACACACACACACACACACACACACACACACACACACACACACACACACACAGAAAATGCTCAGTTTTCGAAACTGAGTCGCATGGTATATGACATTCGGCCCGCAGGACCTTCTTTCTATTTCCGGTTTTTCAAGTGATTTCTATACCTTTATACTATATATTTATATAGTAGAAAGGCAAAACTGATTTTCTCAAAATATTACCAATCCTAAATTAAAATGGGTTTGTGGAACTAACTTTGTCTAGAATTATGAGACATCTTGTAGGAATACTCGAGGATTCAAAACTGTCAACAATTCATGAGTCAATTGACTTATTTCAAACGGCGTTTGTGGGGTTTCTCAAACAAACGATTCAATTCTACTATTCCAATGTAAGTTTTCTTACCGATTAGATTACTTATAATGCCAGCTACTGGTTTATGCAATATGCTTTTGAAATTTGCAAAATCGTTGACGATTAATTTCACCTTAAATTTGAGTTTGCATTTGACAGTCAAGCCCCCGTTGAGAACTCACACATATGCGCATCGATATATATATACATCATCTGCAAATGTGTCAACTCAGTCACTATTCCAATGTAAGTTTTCTACCGATTAGATAACTTATAATGCTAGCTACTTGTTCACGCAAAACATCTACGTTCAAGTCACTCAAGTGAATTTGCATCGCCGTGATAAGCGGAAGAACAACGAAACGAAGAGAATTTCTTATTCTTAATACTTATGTCCTTTTAAATACTTGCTCGAGAATTCGTTTTGTAATAGTTTATCCAAGTACTTGAAACATCTACATTTTACATCTAACTTTAACGTCCTGAAACACAAATTATAGGCAACTGTTCGATATATTGTCTATATTCAAAAATACAGAAAATTGATTATCTGTATCTGTAAAAACCAACTGTACATGTGTAAATATTATAAAAACTCAAATTTATTGTTTGAAACAGTTTTTTAAACCTACTCAAAAAAATTCTGCTTTAAAGTAGATGCGAAATCTAAGTGAAAACCATCTTTCATTAAAGCCAAAACAACTCAATTTTCATTTACTATTTCAATGCCAAAACGTACATCGTGCGTTGCAAATATTAGTTTTGGATCATTTCATATTTTATGCACAATAACTTTTGTATGCTAGAAGTCTGCATTAACTAAGCTTCAGTTAATTGTACAAAATGCAACAGCACAACCAAACTGCGCATATAAATATTTTATTTAAAACGCTACAATTCATTTGGTTTGATTTTATCAATATAAAAGTTACAGAATTAAATACCGCAACACTGCAACCGCTGCAGCGCACCGAGAAGGCAGCCGAAAAAATAGAAACAATCCTATCTTTCTCGCAAGACCGGTAGCGGTGAACCGCTGTGCGTTGATTGGTTGACGAACAGCGGAATGGAACGGCAGCGGAACGGTAACCGTTAGTGGGATACGGCCTTTAAACCAGTCAGCACAACTGATACTCGGTCTACCATCCGCGTAAACTGCTCGAAAGACCAACTCGGCGGAGCATAACAGCTGCAGTAGAACACTCCACCCACTTTGGCAACCACAAATCCCTCGTCTGCAGTTGACACAACCTCCTGAACCGGGAACCTGCTTGTCGTCCATATAGCCGCCGTCCCAAACCTATCCGAGACCCAGTTGCCGTTTCCGGCAGGGACGCGATATGGATCCGAGACTATGGCAATGTCCATTGCTGACTCAGAAACTGCTTGGTGTAACAGCTGCTGAGCTGTGCTGCAGTGGTTCAGGTTGAGTTGTGTCACTTGCACTATGAACGTGGCTTAGTCGCCGGCGCACCGGCCGGGCACCTTGGACTTCCCGTTACGTGCTTTGCGTCCCGTTTACCGGTGCAGATCAGGCACTTAGGAGGCTCCGCGCAGTCCTTTGCTTTATGGCCAGCACTGCCACATCTCCTGCACAACTGGCTCCTATCTGGCCCCTTGCAGTTCCAGGCTTTATGTCAAGCTTCCGACTGTTTGAGCACGCTCAGTGGGCATACCGACCACCCCACTTTTAGCCTAGCAGCTTTCAGGGCTTTGTTTCTGTCAGTTAGCGGAAGTCGTATGGTGGCTACCTGGGTCCCGGCCGGACCCTTGCGTAGGCGAACCGCCTCGTTTGCCACCACCACTCCACTTTACTCTTTGAGAGCTTGTACGACCTCGCGCACTTCGGTGATCTCGTCCAGGTTCTTAAACTGGAGAGTCACTTCTGGTGTGAGAGCACGTACCTGCACTCCGTCACCGAGAACTCCTTCCACTATGGACCTGTATGCGGAACTCTTCTTGGTGGCATCCTTCTTTAACTCGAGGATCATATCGCCCGTGCGTGAGCGGAGGATGCTCCGCACGTCAGCACCCAGATCCTTGAGTAGGGCGTCTCCTCTCATGGCCTTCAGAACCTCCGAGTATTTCGACCCGTCGGTTTTCAGGATAAGAGCGTCGCCCTTTTTCGCTCGCTTCCTTGCCGGCTTAGGTGGAGCAGTTTTTTTTGCTGGAGTCTCCTCCGCCTTTTCTCTTGGCCTTAACCTTGTAACATGGTCACAATTCTCAAATATATCAATAGTATAAATATAATTTTTTAGTAAACTTCTTAGCAATTTAGAGTTACAATTTCTATTTTCTTATATAATTCGTATACTTCACCAAAATCATATAAATATTCTGGTTCACTATTGTAGTAGTATAAATAACTGCCATCACGAAATTTGTATAAGTTGTTTAAATCAGCACAAGACGCATGCATGCAAATAAATATCTTGTACACGAACCTTTTTTATAGCGAACGCATAAGCACGCAGTGTGCAGCCGCTGTGCGCACTAACTCTTAGAATAATCATGCGTGAATCTTAATCGGTGAGAGCAATTAGATAAGCCGGCCGCTTACTTCGTAATTTCACGATATTTTCTTCGTCTGGCAAAAGTTCGCTTAGAGGGGGAATTCTTAGGATCGGTTCTAAGTGAGATGGCCATATTTTTAAAAGATCTAAACGGAAAAAAGATGCTAATCCGGAAGAACAAAGAATTCTTTTCTAAAACAATCTGTTGTTTGGAAATGCCGCTATCTTGCTCCGGTTAGATAATGTTTCCCAGTTTTCAAATGTCCCAAAGATTAAAACTCACTATTTAACTGAGGGTCTTATTCAACTTCAAAATCAATTTGACCTGGTTCGTGGATTTAAGTGGCAGTACGAGAGTTTGTTCCGTGCGTGATCGCGAATATTTGAATATTAGGTAATGAACGTGAAGAGTTTAAAGTCTTAGTTAATTATTGGAAGTTCCTTTTTCCCTTAGGTAATTGCAACTAGAAAGCTATTTAGATTGTGCGGAATCGTGTGCGAGTGAAATTTAGGCAAAAAGGTAAATTGCTAAATAGTGTGCTAAAAAGGCCGAATTTTAAAATTCGTTTGAACAGTCGTTCAAACGGACGGATTGAACCACGCTGAAGTCGTCATCTCGCCGTCCACGAGTTCCTACATAGCGAAACCAGGCTCGCTTAGCCATTTTGGGCTCAGAATTGGGCTTCCGTCAACATAAGTCCATTCCGGCTGCGTACGGAAGTGCGGAAGTACGTTTTTCGCCGCTATCGCTATTTTTCGGCCTCTGAACGAAACCATCGCCATCGCTCCGTGTTTCGGGGTACCCCGTCGCCATCTTCAGTAGCCAGCCGACGACGCTATTGTCACGCCGCAGCGTAGCCGCCAGCCAATACTTCGATTCGGTCAGTGAGTACTCAAACCTTTTGTATGACATGCGCATGATCATTTGAACAGTTTTACGAAATGAAGCACCAGTGATATCACGTTAACAATCGATAGAAGCAAAAAGCTAGAAGATAACCGCACACGATAGGTAGAGCAGAATAGGGGAATGAAAACCAATTGAGTGGCCCAGTCGATGTAACCAACCGTAGAAATATAGCACTATGCGCAACATGTATTTTTTGAAATTGAAAAAGTGTTTTTCCCCGTAAATAGTGCTGACTTCCCTTGCCTGAATGATTGATTAGGTCCGAAGGATTCTTCACGTTCCCGTTCGTCCAGTTACCGGTTAATTTCTCTTTTTTTACTCCGAGTTAGGATTGCTCGGGAATCTCAATCCCCTCCACCCACTTACGAAGCAAATCACGATTGTGCCCGTGATGATACACGTGAGTGGTGGATTTGTTAACTGGCCGAACGACGGATTGTGATAGAAAATTTTTGGGCTTTCTTTTGGTTTAGCGGAAATTTCTTACAGGTTGTTTAAAAATATTTTGTTGGCCCTGTTGCCCGTACGTTGCCCAGAATCCACCCTGAAGCCGAACTCTTGCCGGGCAAAACACGATAATCGGCCCTCTACGGAGGTGGCCCTTAAGCCGATTGTTTGAGTTCCTTCGCAGAGCGGAAAAACCGTTCGCGCGGAATCGCACGCGCTACAACTTCGGTCCACGGGCCACCTGTCTTGGAGCTTCCCGCTGGTTCATCGGTTAGCTTTGCCAACCCGCTAGCCTGAGGGCCTTTACCGATCAGGCGTTTTTTTTCGGTCCACCAGGGGTGCTATCCTCCGGGGACTGTCTCAGGCGCTTGGCGGACGCCTTACCGCTGCTGGTATCACTTTCCGTGGCCTACTGGGCCGCGTTGCTACACTCCCTCAACGGGCAAGCATCCGTCTGTACTGCCTTCGACGCCTTCACGGTCACCTTCTTCACCTCTCCTGCACGCGTCACGAGGTCGTTGTGCGTTTTGGTCGTTGCATTCAAGGTTTTCCGAAGCATGAGCAAGCTCTGCTTCAGGTCCTTGGAGAAATTGCTGCGACCTGACGTGAACTCGATTATTACATCGAGCTGCTGTGACGCTGCTACCACTTTAGGTTCAGCGTCTCTATTCTTCTCCATCGCCCTGATTAGCGCTGGGCCGTTCATCGCTGTGTCCGGCGTGGTAGGCATACCGCTGCCTTTGCCACCCACCCACGCTGGATGCCTCCTCTCGCGAACGGGTTTTCCACCGTATCTACACTTGTTGTATTTTTGATTTTGTTTTCCATAGGATCCCACGAGTTGAGGGAAAAGAAAAGTCCGCCACATCAGAGCCCCTCATGATGCGGTAAGGGCTGATTACTGTGGAGGGCGCTCTGGTACTCCACAGGCTCCGTTTGATGCAGAGTATTTATAGAACCCCCCCACCCCCCACCATCCATCCCTCGGCACGGGTCGCATGACACCTTGGATTAGTTAAAACCATCCTCCTTTGGGGGCTTTGGACCCTCTGCTCAAGTGCTCAGTATTTTCAGGTTCATCGAACATGTTTCTACCGAGATCCGTCATTTGTCAGGCGGAAAGTTTACACTCAGCCTTCGCATGAGTGCCCCCTTCTCTATCCGCATACGATCCTAGTTTCCACCGGATGTCCGATTTCCACTAAGGAACGTATCCCGGATGGTACCACGAGGAGGTAGAGATAGGAGTTGCTAAATAAGAGGCTGCGGAACTTCGTGGTAGTTTTGGAGCGCATTATTCATCCATTTACCATCCGTGTGTGTGTGTGTGTGTGTGTGTGTGTGTGTGTGTGTGTGTGTGTGTGTGTGTGTGTGTGTGTGTGTGTGTGTGTGTGTGTGTGTGTGTGTGTGTGTGTGTGTGTGTGTGTGTGTGTGTGTGTGTGTGTGTGTGTGTGTGTGTGTGTGTGTGTGTGTGTGTGTGTGTGTGTGTGTGTGTGTGTGTGTGTGTGTGTGTGTGTGTGTGTGTGTGTGTGTGTGTGTGTGTGTGTGTGTGTGTGTGTGTGTGTGTGTGTGTGTGTGTGTGTGTGTGTGTGGTGTGTGCGTGTGGTGTGTGCGTGTGGTGTGTGCGTGTGGTGTGTGCGTGTGGTGTGTGCGTGTGGTGTATGAGTGTGGTGTGTGAGTGTGGTGTGTGCGTGTGGTGTGTGCGTGTGGTGTGTGCGTGTGGTGTGTGCGTGTGGTGTGTGCGTGTGGTGTGTGCGTGTGGTGTGTGCGTGTGGTGTGTGCGTGTGGTGTGTGCGTGTGGTGTGTGCGTGTGGTGTGTGCGTGTGGTGTGTGCGTGTGGTGTGTGCGTGTGGTGTGTGCGTGTGGTGTGTGCGTGTGGTGTGTGCGTGTGGTGTGTGCGTGTGGTGTGTGCGTGTGGTGTGTGCGTGTGGTGTGTGCGTGTGGTGTGTGCGTGTGGTGTGTGTGTGGTGTGTGTGTGTGTGTGTGTGTGTGAGAGAGAGAGAAGAAGAGGAGAGAGAGAGAGTTAATAAGTGACAGAGAAAGCAAAAGAGAATCCAATTACCTATAACTGTTATACTGTTTCCAAGACGATCAAAGGACAATTCGTAAATTTATGCACGCCTCCTTTTAGATTTCGTCAAAATCTACAACTTTGCTAAACATTGCTTGCGTCTATCATTTATTTATTTATTTATTTATTACATTATTATCAACAGGCTATCACTATGCCCTAATGATATTTGAATTAATTAGAATTGTCTTAATATCACGCTTGATCACTTCTCTGGGCAAAATTGTAGTTTAAGCGTCATAATAAGCATGAGTACACTGTCACCCTTCTAGGTAGGGAAAAATCGTCGCACACATAACTATTAAGTCAAAACTTTTGATTGACTGAACGATTTTCACGATTTTAATACCAAATGAAAGGTATTATTATTCTTTATATCAACTACACAGCGTTAACAAACAAAGCTTTATATAACACGTCCAATAGAGATGTTTCAATACTAATTTGTTAGTCTACAACACCTTGCGACTTTCAAATGAGAGTAATAGCACACGAGTCAGTTCAGCCATCGGCGAGAAGCAGGTGGTTGAAAGTAAAGTTTATGCTCCCAAAAAACATTCGATTGGATTGTGTTTTATTCAACCTTTAGCTAATATCCTAGGCATATAGCTAGTGTCCGAAAATAAACGCTTGATAAATAAACTATTATACAACAAATATATTTGTTGGGCGGAGACCATTGTTTAGATGCAAAACAATCAACAACTGATGCCAAAATAAGCTTAACAGCTTTAAATCTTTATTATATCATTAATATTTGTTTTCTCTGTTTCTAGTGCAATGTTTAGATAGTATGTTTTAACATTTGTGTATGTTATATTAAATTTTTGATAATTTATTTAATTTTCATGTGGTCAATTGGATTACACCTCTCAGAGCAAAATATTTCTGTATAACTACTTAGGAGTTGGTGTGAAATAATCGAAAAATGCTGAATACGAAAGACACCGCACTTAGGTACATTTATACTTTTTCTAAAATACTAGAACGTAGGAGAATGGCATATTACTCACCTGAAATGAACCAGTTAGTTGTTGTGAAGTAGCGAATAATTGTATATTTGAGATCAAATGTTTCGGTCAATTATGATGGTCATTGAAAACCGAAACTCTAAATATATATAATATTAAGACTCTTCGTATGTTGAACATCGTTACGTAATGTTCAAAAGCTATGATTAGTGCTGCACACTGAATTCCAAACTTGCAATGATAATTTTTTGATCACCAACAACAGAACGCAGTTAAAATTCCACAGCTTTGGTCGGAAGTAAATGCTTGATTTAAAACCAACTAAATTAGAGTTCAATTTCTAATCAAAGCACTATATTCATATTCATATTCATATTGATATTTGTTTTCGTTCATTGCTATCAACGTGTTGTCAATTTTTTGATTATGTAATAGGTTGTCTTTTTTAACACTACACAGTTTTGAATCACATATCGTATGGGGTTTATGATGTCCTTGATTCACAAACTATAACTATTCTTTATTGTTACACTTTCTTCAATGCCTGATAGCACAATTTTAAAATTGCATATATTTTCAAATTACCGTTTCAATCACTTATGATTGCACCATTAGCAAACATAGAAATGGTCAGCTCTATTTTTTTCTATTCTTCACGAATGAAATATGTCAATTTATTAGGATCACAAGACAAGCAATTATAACGAGCAAATACCTGGAATCTTCTAAGCTACAAGCGTTTTGCATTACTGCTTTTAAAAACAATGTCAGCAAAAATATTGATTGGTGCTGCTTCATACAACTGTCAATTTTATGCACTTGGTGGAGTGACACCATTTGATATTTCTCTTATTTAGCAGGTAATGACCAATTATTCAACAATGAATTAGAAATCAAAACCCAAATGTTCTAAAACAGTTTTTAAGCGCACTGTACACTGGAGACCACGCAGTAATGACCCTAGTAGTCCGACCACATTTAAGAATCTGGAAAAACTACTTTCGAATCAATTTTCGAACTCATACCTTAGCATTTCTAGTGTGAAAAATAATTCAGATATAGGTACAGGATAATGTTTTTATTACATACATAAAGGTCCTTTCTCATCTTTTCTGGGTCGCATTTTTTGTTGGGAAATTGAGTATTGTATGCAAATAGTCTCGGTCACTGGTATGGATTATGAATTATCTGTTTGTATTCTAACACGGTAGGATTAATGAACAATATGATTTTTAATACCAATTGGAGGAAGCTTGACGGCTCAATTATATACTTTAGTTTGCCAGCTGCGAGTCCTGCTGGATACGTGTAAAACACGTGCTTTCTACAGCGCATGTCTGATATTTAACATGAACTCGGTTTCTAATCGTTCGAAACCCAGACTCTCAAATAATCCATGCTACATCTGTTACAATATCAACGAACTATGCAATAAACGTGAAATAACTAAGTCATAAAAATCTTTTTTCAAATATTTTTTCTTGAAATTTCAACGCAGATTTGCAAAAGGTGGTGTCACTCAATAACTGAAATTGTCTCCTATTTTTCAGTAATATCTTGACTATGAAGAAAATGTAAGTGTGAACTCTGGGGGGCCCTGTAGCCGGAAAGTTACCTACTCAGCCGTGACAAGCGAGTGGTTGTCAGTTTGAATCTTAGTAGAATCAGGTCATTCGATCTTAAGTGAAATTATTAGCATGGGTTTTGGGCCTGTACGAGATTTCGAATAATTACGAACAATTTCGCCAAACCCGTGATTTTTCGAAATTCTAGTTTCACAAAATCTTAAAAATATTTCGTTTAATTTCGTTTCCCAGTTGGCTTCGAGGTATGGCGCTGGCCTAGTCGTCGTATATTTGAATCTCGGGTGGGAGAGGCTGTTAGAGTCAATAAGATCATAGCAACTGGCCCTGCAATTGTCCAGTACACTAACAGCTGGCTGCGAAGTATGTCGTATAAAAACAGAAGGTCAAGTTTCGATAACGGAATGTAGCACCTAGGTTTGGCTTTGCTTTAATTTCGTTAAATTTGCATCGAAATTTCGCGATTTTAAAATTTCGTCGTTTACGAGATTTCGCGTAATTTCGAACGGAATTCTAGATAATGAAATTATTACTGTTTACTGTTTTAGATTTGTTTTAATTGTATGCATCGTTATTATATTCGCGTTCTCTCTACAACACAACAACCAAAGCTTTCCAACCTTAATTGAACATCAACATCATATCAACACAAAAAAGCTACTGTAAACCAACCAAACAGATGAAGTAAGGAGTGTATCGAAAAGTCTTTAGCAACATCTATCCGGGAAGAAAAATGAAATACGATTATTATTTCAATTTTTGTTTTCGATTTATTGAAGATCAGTACGACTTGAAACAATAACATGTCTTACATTAGTCAAAATATTTGGTTCTAAAGAATGTGCGCGCTTTTGATGAAACTATTTCCAGCAAATTCTGCATACTAGCTTTTGTGCATTTCCTGGATGCTGCTGTTCAATTTTTCTTGCATTTCTCCATGCTTTGGGAAATTGTTCCTTCCCTACTGAAGATGCTCTTCACAATCGACCAGTAGGGTAACCAACGTATTTTGGACCCCATCAGCAGTTGTACATAATATGGACGCTTTTTTTGTATGCCTGAAGGGCATTGGGTTAAAAGGCCACTGCGACAGTCTTAATGATCGTCTTTTGTGGCAGGCCTCGATTGCTGTACACAGTTTACGGATCGCTCATACCCATTGATGGAGTTGAGCGGAATAGTTGTAATTCTGTGCCCCAATTCGGTACTACATGGTTTATAAAGCCAATGACCGTTTTGGGATTTAGCCTCCATACCTGATATGGAGTAAGAAGGAAACTTCCTAAGAAGTTGTGCCTTGATAATGCAAGAGCTCCGCAATAGCAGAGCAGATGCGCTGAACTTTCAGGTTCAGAGTTACAAAAGTGGCAGGTGTCGGATGATACCTTGCCGATATTCTTTAAATGATAAAGAGCGGGGCTGTATCCTGTTAGGAGTCCCGTGATCGTGCGTAGTTCACTACGAGTGAAATAGAGTAGTTTTTTAGCTACTGCAGGATTTGGGTGGATAAACTGTTTAGCTTGTCTACAACCCTGTGTTTGATTTCAACGGGATACTATTTCTAGCTTTTCCAATGTCATCAATTCGCCTTTCACGGCGGATGTGGAGGTGCCCAGAAACGGTTCAGGACCAATAAATTGCTGAGCTGATCCTTGTCTTGCCAGGTTGTCAGCAAATTCATTGCCCTCGATTCCGCAGTGATCGGGCACCCAAAGTAATAAAACTTTGTTTTGGCGGGAGAGTTCCCTCAATGCTGTGCTGCACTCCCAAACTAATTTGGACACGCATTTGGCGGACTTGAGTGCCGGTAGTGCCGCTTGGCTATCCGTGAAGATACCGATTTTCGCATGCCTGTACTTTCGTTTCAAGCACATTGTTGCACAGATGTATATCGCATATACTTCTGCTTGAAAAACGGTGGGCCACTTTCCTAATGAGATAGTTTCCCTGATGCCGGGTCCGTAGATCCCGGAGCCTGTGCAGGCCCCCATTTTTGAACCATCTGTAAAAAAACAAATAGTTCCAGATGGAAGATCTGGCCCTCCATTCTTCCACATTGTGCGATATGTTTCAATCACCTCATATGGAACGTCCATATTGGGCCTGGCTTCCATGCAGTCAGAGACTGAAGTTACTAAGAGTGTCAGATTGAATTCCCGAAGTATGCGAAGATAACCGATTTGGTCACCTTCGAGTATGGTTTTACTCCTTTGCAACCGTAGTGCGCCGAGCTCTGCTTCCTTCTTCACATGAAGATGCAAAGGCAGTAAGCATAGCATTGCTTCCATGGCTGCAGTAGATGTTGTACGCATGGCACTGGTAACTGTAACACAGGCCAGGAACTGAACTTTGTTTAGTTTGGCTTAGGCTGTCACCTCATTCACCTTTGGCCACCATACGACTGCAGCATAGGTTATCCTAGGCCGTGCAATAGTAGTATATAACCAGAAGGCTAGTTGAGGTTTAAATCCCCAGGTTTTGCCAAACAGTGACCTGCATGCCCAGATAGCCGAAGTTGCTTTCTTAACAGCATAATCTAAGTGGGCAGCCCAGTTCAGTTTTTTATCGAGAATTATTCCGAGGTGTTTGACTTCATTACTGAAGCCCAGTCTGACACCATTCAGTATAGATGGAGTAATGGTATGTTTCCTTCGCCTAGTGAATGGTATAACGACTGTTTTGGTGGGATTTACATTAAGTCCCTCTTGTGAGCACCATAACATGGTGGTGTTTAACCTTCCTAATGCATTAGAAAAAAGTTACATATTATGCATTAAGGGTCGAAAACGACCCAAGTTTTGAAATTGCTCTCATTCATCCATTTTCAATCCGAATTTCGTTTTCTTTACCTCGTTTGAAAGATATGGCCAAAACCTAGCACCCAAGCAGTGTTGCCACATATTCATCTGTACTGGAAGGTAAAAAAATCTTTTTCATCTGTACTTTTGCTTTCAAAAATCTGTACCAAAATCTGTACCACAAAGTTGGTTTGTTACATAGGGAAACCTGGTTTGTTTGCTTTAAAAAATACAAAAATCGCAAATTACTGACTTCTTTGATGATATTGGTACATAACCTTAAAGACAGACATGTTTTGTTTTGTTTGCATTCATGTCAAGAGGTGCTCCTCTATTGATTTCAAGTAACAAAACTGAAAGAAAAAAATTAGTTTTTGACAGCCAAAAAAATCTGTACCCATCTGTACTTTATGACAAAAATCTGTAATCTGTACCGTACAGAATCTGTACCAAAAAAATCGGAAAAATCTGTACTTTTCCAGTAAAATCTGTACATGTGGCAACACTGGTTGTGGGTTCGAATCCAGTTATAATCTCAGATTATAGCTTGGTTCGACCCATGCACCTTCCAGTATTGGACAAAAGGTAGGAGTCACAACGACAACTTGTTAAGCGTAGCTACCTATTACTCCCCCACCCCCCTTCCTTACCACTTTTTCCCATCCATTCCCAAAAAAATCCTTCATTACTTTCCCTTATCGTCCCTTCATCAATTGTAGAACCATCGTTTCAAAAAATATTAATATATGGCTGACCGCATTTCAAAGTCATGACTAAAATCACGAGGTTTGATCAATGGAATGGTATGGACAAGCGATAGAGAATAAGGTGTAATTTTGTATGCGTTTTCCACCTGAAATTTATGTAATAAAAATTGTTGTTGATCACTACTTTAAATATCTTGTAAAAATAGATGCAGTAGATTTCGTTTTCAATTTTGGAATCGTTCTTCTTTGAATCCGCATTATTTGGGGAAAAGCTGTAGGCATACGAATGAAGCAGCAAACGAGAATACCAAAAACCAGCACACCTTTTGTCATGCATGGTGCTAGAATGTTGAAGCGTGTCTCTGTCGCTACGAAGTGTGTACGAAACGACGAGCAAGCGATGTTATCGTTATTCTGGTATTTCTTCTCGGTACGTGTGTACTAGAAATCTGCCGCATGACCGGTCGCAAGGGGGAGTCGGGGGAGTCCTTATCACAGCATGGCTATGAGGTCATTACGTACGCCAACGACGTGATACTCATTGTCAGAGGTAAATTTGACGCAGTGCTGACCAGTGTTGCCACATGTACAGATTTAACTGGAAAAGTACAGATTTTTCCGATTTTTTTGGTACAGATTCTGTACGGTACAGATTACAGATTTTTGTCATAAAGTACAGATGGGTACAGATTTTTTTGGCTGTCAAAAACTAATTTTTTTCTTTCAGTTTTGTTACTTGAAATCAATAGAGGAGCACCTCTTGACATGAATGCAAACAAAACAAAACATGTCTGTCTTTAAGGTTATGTACCAATATCATCAAAGAAGTCAGTAATTTGCGATTTTTGTATTTTTTAAAGCAAACAAACCAGGTTTCCCTATGTAACAAACCAACTTTGTGGTACAGATTTTGGTACAGATTTTTGAAAGCAAAAGTACAGATGAAAAAGATTTTTTTACCTTCCAGTACAGATGAATATGTGGCAACACTGGTGCGACCAGTCGTATGCAAGGAGCACTTAACTCCACTATTTCATGGTGCCTACGAGAGGGACTTAATATAAACCCTTCCGAAACAGTCGTGATACCATTTACTAGGCGGAGGAGACATACTCTTACTTCCCCTACATTGAATGGAATCAGACTAAGCTTCAGTAATGAAGTTAAACATCTGGGTATTATTCTGGATCATAAACTGAACTGGACCGTTCACCTAGACTATGCTGTCAAGAAAGCAACAACAGCCATCTGGGCATGCAATTTACTGTTTTGCAAAACCTAGAGACTAAAACCTCAACTAGTTCTTTGGTCATATACTACTATTGCACGGCCTAGGCTAACTTATGCCGCTCTTGTATGGTAGCCAAAGGTGAACGAGGTGACAGCGCAGGCCAAGTTAAACAAAGTTCAACGCCTGGCATGTTTGTCAGTGACTAGCGCCATGCACAATACACCAACTGCAGCCATGGAGGCAATGTTATGCTTGCTACCTTTACATCTTCATGTGAAGAAGGAAGCCGAACTCGGTGCACTAAGTTTGCAGAGGTGTCGTAACATACTTGAGGGCGATCAAATTAATCACCTTCGCGTACTAAGTTCGCGAGTTCAAACTATCGCCCCTAGTAACGACAATCTCTGACTGGATGGAGCACGGCCTAACATGGATGTTGTTTACTGTTACTGATCGTACTGTATGGAGCAATGGAGGGCCTGTTCTTCCATCCGGTACCATCTGCTTCTTAACAGATGGATCAAAAATTGGGACTTGCACAGGTTCTGGAGTCTTCGGGTCTTCGGGAAGGTTACTCAAATGACTGACACCTTCAAGATGGTATGGAAAATCGCGCAGAACTGACTCACTATGTGGCGCTAACGTATATGCAATACTTTTATACAAGCTATATTTTGCGCTGCTGACTATCTAGAAAGTTGCGGTCTTCGAGAAGGTTGCTTAAATGACTGCCACCTTTAAGATGGCACGAAAAATAGCGCAGAACTGACTCACTATGTGGTGATAGAGTATGTGTGATATGCTTAGAAAGGCTGTATCTTGCGCTGCTGACTATATAGAAAGTTGCGGCCTTCGGGAAGGTTACTCAAATGACTGACACCTTCAAGGTGGTATGAAAAATAGCGCAGAACTGTAGCACTGTAGCAAGTGGCTTTACGCGCTCCGAATAATATCGATTTTATGAGTGTTTTCGCGAGTGAATTGGTTATTAATGCTATTTATCCAAAAGTGCTAACTGATTTTAAGTGACAAACACGGAAACCCGATTGAAATCGGCAAAGATATACTGGAATCAGAGTGATTAAAGTGTTTTATTTGCATCGCTGCTATATCAACTGTGCAACGCCATCGCATTGTTTGCCGTATGTACGAAAAAAAATTGATTTAGGAGAGTGACCGTTTTTGGTTTTTCACGTTACCATGACCTGCAAGCGTTGTCAAAAAAAGGTGTCCAAGGCAGATACCGTAGTCTGTCGTGGATATTATGGCGCCACGTTCCATGCAATCTGCGTTAATGTTGATGTACCTCTTCGACAGAATCTGGAACAGTACCACAATAATCTGTTTTGGTTATGCGACGGATGCGCGATGCTGTTTTCTAACGCACACTTTCGTACGTTGTTGACTGGATTTGATGAAAAAATTTCCGCTATGCCAACAGCTGTCCAATCTGTGCAGGAGGAAATAGAAAAGCTGAACAGCAACATGAAAGTTTTGTCTGCTAAAGTAGATGGAATCCCCACTACACCTACACCATTCTCCTCGCTGAATCCTTGGCCCGCCATTCATCGATCAAGTCGCGCTATGAAATCAGCTAAACGTCTCCGTGATTCCGATGGAAATTCGATTACCATAATTGATGATCCGATCAAGGTGGGAACAAAAGTGACTAGTGCAATTTCTTCAATTCGCTTGGATCCCCGGCCCGAAGATGACCTAACATGGATCTACTTATCAGCTTTCCATCCGAACACGACAGAAAGGCAGATAGCTTCATTTGTCTCTGAGTGCCTGGAACTGCCAGCAAACGTAAAACTCAAAGTGTTCAAGCTGGTCCCTAGAGGAAAGGATTTAAATACGCTTAATTACGTCTCCTTTAAAATTGGATTAAGCGGACGATTTAAAGAAGAAGCACTATCTTGCAACTCATGGCCCGAACATATCCGGTTTCGGCAATTCGAGGACAATCGTGCAAAAAACTTACCGAGGGTGGTCAGTCTATCTCTAGCGGAATCCCCTGGAACGACAACTTCATCAGCTACGAGTTTGCCGAGCATGGAAGTAGAAGATCTACTGGTTTGCCAGGACGCACGCAACGAGGCATAATGGGAGCTCCTTCTGACCCCGTAACAACCTCGTCTTGTTCCTCAGTTAACTTTACAAACAACACTTGTTTATCTGATTGCTGCCATCTCAGTCGTCCTGGTCCTGTTCACGGTGGTTTGGAAGGAGTCTCCCAGCCTGCACTTCCAGGCAAGTATGCGTGTAATACAAAATTTTCTCTCGTCGATGAGTCCAACATTTTTAGCCTCGTTCCGTCTACAAGTCCGTTCAATAAACAATTAGTGGATCCTGATCGCAACGAGTCTCTTCTTCGTCCTACTCTACAACCGGGCCGCACCGTGGACAGCACCATGAAAGCTCCCGGCCCTCCCAACCTAGTCGAGCTAATCGCAGCCTGCGCTCATCACAGTCGTCCCGGTCCTGCGGTTGGTTGCGATGTGGGAGTCTTCCAATCCGTAGCCTCAGGCGCGTACCCTTGCAACCCAAGTAATGAACTTCCGGTACCTGATACTCCGATTTTTAGTTCGTCCAATATGCAATCGGACCTTGCGCGCGGTGATGGTGCCAATGGCGATGTGCTCATTTACTACCAAAACGCTGGAGGGATGAACTGTGACGTGAACGAGTACCTCCTGGCTGCATCTGATGGCTGCTACGATATCATTGTACTAACCGAAACCTGGCTCGACTCTCGAACTCTCTCGTGTCAGGTGTTTAGTCCCGAATATGAAGTTTTTCGATGCAACCGTGGGCCCAGAAATAGTCGGAAGTTAATGGGAGGTGGCGTGCTTGTCGCGGTTAATCAGAGACTGAAAGCAAAACTGATCGAAAATGATCAATGGAGCAGTATTGAGCAAGTTTGGGTGTGTATCGAGTTCACTAACTGCAGGTTGTTCCTGTGTGGAATTTACATCCCCCCGATCGAGTACGAGACGAAGGTCTGAATGACGTTCACTCCCGCTCGGTTATGTCAGTGATCGACTTGGCAACAGCAACCGACGAGCTCATTATTATCGGTGATTTTAACCTACCAGGACTTTTATGGCAACTATTCAGTAAAGGTTTTCTCCATCCGGATCCCGATCACTCCATTGTGCACAGTGCAGCGTTACGGCTTCTAGACTGCTACAGTTCTGCCATTTTGCGACAGATCAACCACGTGACCAACGAGAACATTCGGTGTCTGGATCTCTGCTTCACCAGCGCACAGGATGTTGCTCCAGTCGTTTCGCTCGCTCCGTCGCCACCCTCCACTAGTGCTTACCCTCAGCAATCACCACTCGAATCTAACAAAAACTATCCCCTCTGTTTCGTATGACTTTCGAAATGCAGATCACCGAAGCATTGCCGAATTCTTCGCCACTATCAACTGGTTTGATGTTCTCGACGGAAACGATGCCGACAATGCCGCCTTGACTCTTTCGCACATAATTGTGCACGCAATCGATCGTCACGTACCCAAGGTAGTACATTCGTCAAACAGCAAGCCCTGGTTGACCCGCGAGCTTCGCATGTTGAAGACTGAAAAAAGGGCTGCACTTAGGATATATTCCAAGTTTCGTACCCGCTCACTGCGTGATCAATACATAAAATTAAACACCGTATACAAAAGAACCAGTCGGACATGCTTTAGACGACACCTGCAGAGAATCCAGCGCAAACTGAAGGTGAAACCAAAAACGTTCTGGAAGTATGTTAGCGATCAGCGCAAGGAATCAGGCCTTCCATCAACTATGATCCTCAATGGACAGGTCGCTTCGGAGCCCCAGTATGTCTGCCAGCTCTTTGCCGATAAATTCGCCAGAACCTTTTCCGACGAAATCATCCCGGACGACCAAATCTCCCAAGCTGCTTGCAATGTTCCACTAGTGACTATGAATACTCTGTGTACGCTCAACATCGACTAAGAAATGATCTCTCGAGCCGCATCAACGTTAAAATCATCGACTAAATCCGGCCCAGATGGTATTCCGTCTGTGTTTTTAAAGAAGCACATTGAAGACCTGTTAATTCCTCTCCAACTCGTGTTTGGTCTATCAATAACAAGCGGAGTATTTCCGCTTGCATGGAAAACAGCCCAAATGTTCCCTGTGCATAAAAAAGGGGATCGGAAAGATGTCAACAACTACCGAGGAATTTCGTCATTGTGTGCCATTTCCAAATTATTTGAGCTTGTAGTCATGACTCCGCTGCTGTCGCACTGTAAACATTACTTGAGTGACGACCAACATGGATTCATCGCAGGCAGATCAACCACTACAAACCTCCTTTGTCTCACAACATATGTTGCCGAAAGTCTAGCGGATCGTGCTCAAACGGATGTCATTTATACTGATTTGTCTGCGGCGTCTGACAAAATCAATCATGCTATTGCGATTGCTAAATTGGAGAGACTCGGTATCAGCGGCAGTATGTTGCATTGGTTCAGTTCGTACCTCGTAGGTCGCCAACTGATTACGACTGTTGCAGGTTTTGAATCAAATGCGTTTCCGGCCTCATCTGGAATCCCACAAGGTAGTCATTTGGGACCGTTAATCTTCCTATTGTACTTCAATGATGTCGACTATGTACTCAGAGGTCCTCGTTTATCCTTCGCCGACGATTTGAAGATGTACTTGAAGATACGTTCCAAGGACGATGCAATTTGCTCTTCAACAAGAGCTTGAGACTTTTACGAATTGGTGCAATCTGAACTGCATGCTCGTCAATCCTGAGAAGTGTTCCATTATTTCTTTTGCCCGGATCAGAGAACCAGTCATTTTTAACTACAAGCTACGCGGTACAGAAATCCAACGTGTCGACCAGGTAAAGCATCTCGGCGTTATTTTAGATAGCCAGTTATCGTTTAAACGGCATATTTCTTACGTTGTGGACAAGGCATCCAGAACATTAGGATTCGTCTTCCGCATCGCTAAGAGCTTCACTGTCGTTCCAGTTGCCGAGTTATGAAAGTCGTTGCCGATTAATACATTTGGAGACACTACAGACACGAAGGAACATCGCAAGAGCTCTGTTTGCTGTCGATACGTTGCAGGGAAGAATTGATTGCCCTGCTATTCTTGGGGCGATTCTAAATCTAAACGTGCGTCCCAGGGCACTGCGGAACAACTCAATGCTGAGGGTACCTTTTCAACGCACCAACTACGGACGAAACAGCTCATTGACTGGTATACAGCGAGTTTTCAATCGGGTTGCATTCGCTTTTGATTTTAATTTGTCACGTGAAACGGTCCGTCGTAATTTCTCTATGTTTTTTTCAACAAATGACGACTAAGAAAATTGTTAGTGATTGTAATTGTAATTTCTTGACTGTGATTATTATTAGATTAGGCTACTTATCCACCATTGGGACTATAGTCTGTTGATGTCGACTTAATAAATAAATAAATAAATTGTGCAAATTGATCTAAATTACATATACACTAGCGCCACGTAGTGAGTCAGTTCTGCACTATTTTCCAAACCATCTTGAAGGTGGCAGTCATTTGAGCAACCTTCCCGAAGACCACAACTTTCTAAATAGTCAGCAGCGCAAGATACAGCCTGTCTAGCATATTACATATACACCAGCGCCACGTAGTGAGATAGTTCTGCACTATTTTCCATGCCATATTAAAGGTGGCAGTCATTTGAGCAACCTTCCCGAAAACCGCAACATTCTAGATAGTCAGCAGCGTAAGATACGCCCATAAAAAAATATTACATATACGCTAGCGCCACGTAGTGAAGCAATTCCGAAATACTACAATACAACGAAAAGCCCTCGATCTGCTGAACTTTTCCGAAGGCACCAACGTTCTATACGGTCAAGATCAAGAGTTATTCCATGTTGGAACCAATTAAGTCAATTCCCATATGCTACGTAGACTCCAATAACCTTTACGTCCCCGACATCAAAAATGAAGGTACCTTCAGTTACACTTTTGGCTCTATCTCATCTGAATTTCAATCGATTTTTATGCAACTAGTCTTAAAAGAACCATTTTAGATTGGCCTTTAACGAAAAAAAAGGCTGGTAAATTATGGTTCCATTTTCCCGAAGATATTCCAGATCGCGGTGGGATTTTTTTTGACGTCATAAGTTGTAGTTGAAATAAAACTAGAAATCTGCTTAATTAACTGCGCAAAAGTTATCATTTTTAATTATAGTCACTAATAATTACCTTTACACTATCCTGTAGAGCGCTGGCTTATGTCCCACTCTTCGGAACATCCGTTGTCGGTTCTACCGGAACTCAAAAGTGGCCATTTGGAATTCTCTTCTAAAATATGACAAATAGGGTATCAAATGACAGGATTTTTCGACACGAGCTCTTTAGTGGACATTTGGATGTATTCTGAGACGAGTGTAGTGTTAAAAGTGTAGCTGAAAGTACCTTCATTTTTGATTTCGGGGACGTAAAGGTTAACACGGTTTCGATTAACGGGGTCCCTATTAACGTCCTTATTGGGGGGATTACTGTATACTAGAGAGCCTTAGAGAGTCGCCATCTTAAACCGAAAATTCCAATCGAACAGAATCAGTTGTCAAAAGTAAGTCCAATCGAACAGGAGACTTGTCAAAACACCGATTAGAGAGCCTTAAAAAGAGTAACGACTAGAGAGCCTGTTAAAGATAGAGAGACGTCATCTCCAAACAAGAACATTTTTTGAGTAGATCTTTCTAAATTTTTAACAGCTTTTTATGAATTATTAAAAGTGAAAGCTTCAGAGGAAGGTTCCTTGAGGATGTTATTATTTTATGTAGCATCGAGAAACTCGAAATCTTCAATTTAAATTGCTGGTTCTCAAAAGAATTAGCAATAACAGACAACAGCAGCATAACTATTTACGGTACGACCATTAACTGTGGTAAAATTATCATGAAAAGGAATTACATATCCAGATTTTATAAAAGTTATTTATTCCAAATGTCTGTTGATTACAGAAAAATCTGTGCGTGCGGCAACACTGACATACGCAGCTGCATTGTTGCTAGATTATTTGTTTCAGATGGCGACTCTCTAAGGCTCTCTATACTGTATACATAGTAGAATTAAATTTGATAAGTTTTCTTTTAATTTAATTTGTAGCTGGAGGGGTCAGTCCTGGCGTAGTGGTTAGCATTCACGCCTCTCACGCCGAGGACCCGGGTTCAAATCCCAACCCCGCAGAAGTCACGAATGATCCAAGCCGGTTAAAGTGACTATAATCTTACAAACAAACAAACAATTTGTAGGTTTCGTATTCTACTAAGACGCTCCAAAAACTTCAGTCTAAAAATATCAGAAGGGTTGTGTAAGAGACACGTCCGTATATATAGGTGACGCAGGAATACGTTAGTCTCTTTGTAGTGATAGTAGTATGTATCCATGCTTGTAATCATTCGATTCTTCATGTATACATGCTGTATGCAGCATATATACATGCTACATGCGTTGTATGTAACATTTATCAAAGTAGTAATATTGCATACGTTCAATCCTCAAAAGATTTCAGAATTATTTCTATGTGCATTTGGAAACAATCTATAACAAAATCAAGAACACAAACTATTGCTTTTCTGCTAGCTTACACAAATTAAAGACTGTTTTATTACCCATGGTTCCCCACGTTGAAGGGATTTTACCAATTCAATCCTATTTTATCAACAGCACATCTTTTCAATACACTTCTAATGAAACGGCAAACATGCGTATTCATACATAATCATATTATACAGCACTCGTTCGCTAATTGCACGAATGAGGCGATGCGATTAGCGAATTTCGTTTTTTAATTGCACGATGATTGCCAATATTTATTGTAAAACGTGATGCGTTATCACTGTAAAAAACTCTTCATATGCATTCACACGTACGCTAAATTTTGGGAAAAACATTTAATTTTTTACAAACGAACTAAAAGCTTAATGAATATTTGTTCAATTAGTCAAAGTTTAGCAAAATTCGCATGAATTTGTTTGTAATGTATCCACAGAGAACAGATATTCATCTTAATCTCGCGGGCTGTGTAAAACCCAAAGCCGCCATATTGAATGTATGTGGTAATGCTCCCGCTACGTGTCGCTCGTGTCGCTGATGGAACGGGTTTTGATTGCTTTGATTGGCTTTGATTGCTCACCAAAACATTAAATCTAACTGCGTTGCTACAGTAACTACAATCTAAATTTAACAAAATAAACAAACACTATCAGCATTCTTTTGAACTGTTTATTTGGCAAAACTAATTCTAAAAAAATGGTTCTCATAGTGGTCTCATGGTTCTTGCAGATCTTGCATGTGGACACGCATGTGGTTTTGAAATTTGTGTCCTTTCATCAGCAATATGGTGTTCGAACCACGCACGTCTAATGCTACCACAACCTTCAGTTATCTTCGATTAAGATCACTTCCGTCTAATACAGACCGCCCGTTCGTACCGCCCGGTAATGTATTTAATACTAGCACTAAGACTGTCCACGACCGTCAATTGTAACTTAACGCCGAATCTGCGTTGAACTCAACGACAGGTGTTTCTAACTTCACCGTCTGATGCTGTTTTTCACGGAATCGGAAAGTTCGGTTTTGGCTCCAGCAGCCAGCTTTCATTAGAACACGCGTGGTAAAAATAACGCAAATGTTTCGATCTGTAATAGCAAAACCAAATGCTTTTTATTGAGTACTAGCTGACCCGACAAACTTCGTATTGCCACAAATTAACCTGTGTTGTACATAAATCATGAATCTCGGATGATCTTTGTCACTATCTCGAGTTTTGCAAGCCCCCCAGTGGGCGGCGCTTCCGACAGCGGGTCACCGGCAACACTCGCGACCGGCTCGTCCTGAATGATCTAGTGTTACTATAGATAGTTTTTGTGGTCTTGTTATTGATTAATGTTTTATGGAAGAGTCTCGAATTTCTCGTGTTGGATTAGTTTTTGAGTTTCGCAAAAATTTCTGTTTTATTTGTATGAGAGTCCATATCCCCCTACTACAGGGGTGAGAGGTCTCTAACTATCATAAAATAAATTCAAGACTCAAAAATCTCCTACATGCTAAATTTGGTTCCATTTGCTTGATTAGTACTCAAATTATAAGAAAATTTGTATTTCATTTGTATGGGAGCCCACCCTCTTAAAAGGGAAAGGGGTCGTAATACACCACAGAAAAAAAATTCTGCCATCTAAAACTCTCACATGCCAAATTTGGTTCCATTTGCTTGATTAGTTCTAAAGTTATGAGCAAATTTGTATTTCGTTTGAATGGGAGCCCCCCCCCCCTCCTAACAAGGTAAGAAGTCCTAATTCATAATGGGAAAAATGGTTGCCTCCAGAAACACCCACATGCCAACTATGGTTTCATTTGCTTGATTAGTTCTCGAATTATGAGGAAATTTGTATTTCATTTGTGTAGAAGCCCCCCCTCTTGAGGTGTGGAAGAATCCCAGTTCACCGTAGAAAATATTTTTGCCTCCAAAAACCTCCACATGCCGAATTTGGTTCTATTTGCTTGATTAGTTCTCGAGTTATGGGGAAATTTGTATTTCATTTGTATTGGAGCCCCCCTCCTAATGTGGGAAGAGGTCCTAATTCATCACAGAAAAAATTCTTGCCTCCAAAAGCACCTACACGCCAAATTTGGTTCCATTTGCTGGATTAGTTCTCGAGTTATGAGGAAATTTGTATTTCGTTTGTATAGGACCCCCCCTCTTAAAGTGGGGAGGGGTCCCAATTCATCATTGAAAAAAAAAATTGTCTCCAAAAACACACATATGCCAAATTTGGTTCAATTCGCTTGATTAGTTCTCGAGTTATGAGGAAATTTGTATTTCATTTGTACAGGAGCCCCTCCTCTTAAAGTGGGGAGGGGTCCTAATTCACCATAGAAAATTTTCTTGCCCTCGAAAACCTTCACATGCCAAATTTGGTTGCATTTGCTTGATTAGTTCTCGAGTTATGAGGAAATTTGTATGGAAGCCCCCCCTCTTAAAGGGGAGAGGAGTTACAATTCCCCTTATAAAGAGGGAGGGGTCTCAATTTACCATAGAATAAATTCTTGTCACCGAAAACACCCACATGCCAAATTTGGTTCTATTTGCTTGATTAGTTCTCGAGTTATGAGGAAATTTGTATTTCATTTGTATAGGAGCCCCCCCTCCTAAAGTGGGGAGAGGTTCTTATTCATCATAGAAAAAATTCTTGCCTCCAAAAACACCTACATGCCAAATTTGGTTCCATTTGCTGGATTAGCTCTCGAGTTATAAGGAAATTTGTATTTCGTTTGTATAGGAGCCCCCCCTCTTAGTGGGGGGAGGGGTCTCTAACCATCACTAAAACCTTTCCTGGCCCCAAAAACCTCTACATGCAAATTTTCACGCCGATTGGTTCAGTAGTTTTTGATTCTATAAGGAACACAGGACAGACAGACAGACAGACAGACAGACAGAAATCCTTCTTTATAGGTATAGATACAAAATATCTCTTTTCACCTACTTTACACCAAATGCTTTTAATCACATCCAAATCGTTCAAAAATTCATCCTTATTGATATTCAATAGTCGTTGCTACAGTGACTGACATTGGAGTTGCCAGTTATTCAAATATGTAGAATGTAGCAAGACAATATATTGAATATGGCAACATTGTAGCGGCGCAACTGGTGCACCTTGAGACAGATGTCGCTAGTGTTATATTCAAAATTTTATACACCATTTGCATGAAATTTTGTATGAACATATATGTCTGTTCTCTGTGATGTATCTACGTGATGCAGAGATAGAGAGTTTGCATTCGGCAACGCTGCATTTTTGTTTATAGCAACCACCTGGGAAACCACGTGTAGTTTAACAGATAACAGATTTTTAGTTGCACGATTGTGCAACTAGCGGACGTGCAATTAAAAGACGGTGCTGTAGAAAATGTGACAAGCAGAATCTATACCTATAAAGAAGGATTTCTGTCTGTCTGTCTGTCTGTCTGTCTGTCTGTCTGTCTGTCTGTCTGTCTGTCTGTCTGTCTGTCTGTCTGTCTGTCTGTCTGTCTGTCTGTCTGTCTGTCTGTCTGTCTGTCTGTCTGTCTGTCTGTCTGTCTGTCTGTCTGTCTGTCTGTCTGTCTGTCTGTCTGTCTGTCTGTCTGTCTGTCTGTCTGTCTGTCTGTCTGTCTGTCTGTCTGTCTGTCTGTCTGTCTGTCTGTCTGTCTGTCTGTCTGTCTGTCTGTCTGTCTGTCTGTCTGTCTGTCTGTCTGTCTGTCTGTCTGTCTGTCTGTCTGTCTGTCTGTCTGTCTGTCTGTCTGTCTGTCTGTCTGTCTGTCTGTCTGTCTGTCTGTCTGTCTGTCTGTCTGTCTGTCTGTCTGTCTGTCTGTCTGTCTGTCTGTCTGTCTGTCTGTCTGTCTGTCTGTCTGTCTGTCTGTCTGTCTGTCTGTCTGTCTGTCTGTCTGTCTGTCTGTCTGTCTGTCTGTCTGTCTGTCTGTCTGTCTGTCTGTCTGTCTGTCTGTCTGTCTGTCTGTCTGTCTGTCTGTCTGTCTGTCTGTCTGTCTGTCTGTCTGTCTGTCTGTCTGTCTGTCTGTCTGTCTGTCTGTCTGTCTGTCTGTCTGTCTGTCTGTCTGTCTGTCTGTCTGTCTGTCTGTCTGTCTGTCTGTCTGTCTGTCTGTCTGTCTGTCTGTCTGTCTGTCTGTCTGTCTGTCTGTCTGTCTGTCTGTCTGTCTGTCTGTCTGTCTGTCTGTCTGTCTGTCTGTCTGTCTGTCTGTCTGTCTGTCTGTCTGTCTGTCTGTCTGTCTGTCTGTCTGTCTGTCTGTCTGTCTGTCTGTCTGTCTGTCTGTCTGTCTGTCTGTCTGTCTGTCTGTCTGTCTGTCTGTCTGTCTGTCTGTCTGTCTGTCTGTCTGTCTGTCTGTCTGTCTGTCTGTCTGTCTGTCTGTCTGTCTGTCTGTCTGTCTGTCTGTCTGTCTGTCTGTCTGTCTGTCTGTCTGTCTGTCTGTCTGTCTGTCTGTCTGTCTGTCTGTCTGTCTGTCTGTCTGTCTGTCTGTCTGTCTGTCTGTCTGTCTGTCTGTCTGTCTGTCTGTCTGTCTGTCTGTCTGTCTGTCTGTCTGTCTGTCTGTCTGTCTGTCTGTCTGTCTGTCTGTCTGTCTGTCTGTCTGTCTGTCTGTCTGTCTGTCTGTCTGTCTGTCTGTCTGTCTGTCTGTCTGTCTGTCTGTCTGTCTGTCTGTCTGTCTGTCTGTCTGTCTGTCTGTCTGTCTGTCTGTCTGTCTGTCTGTCTGTCTGTCTGTCTGTCTGTCTGTCTGTCTGTCTGTCTGTCTGTCTGTCTGTCTGTCTGTCTGTCTGTCTGTCTGTCTGTCTGTCTGTCTGTCTGTCTGTCTGTCTGTCTGTCTGTCTGTCTGTCTGTCTGTCTGTCTGTCTGTCTGTCTGTCTGTCTGTCTGTCTGTCTGTCTGTCTGTCTGTCTGTCTGTCTGTCTGTCTGTCTGTCTGTCTGTCTGTCTGTCTGTCTGTCTGTCTGTCTGTCTGTCTGTCTGTCTGTCTGTCTGTCTGTCTGTCTGTCTGTCTGTCTGTCTGTCTGTCTGTCTGTCTGTCTGTCTGTCTGTCTGTCTGTCTGTCTGTCTGTCTGTCTGTCTGTCTGTCTGTCTGTCTGTCTGTCTGTCTGTCTGTCTGTCTGTCTGTCTGTCTGTCTGTCTGTCTGTCTGTCTGTCTGTCTGTCTGTCTGTCTGTCTGTCTGTCTGTCTGTCTGTCTGTCTGTCTGTCTGTCTGTCTGTCTGTCTGTCTGTCTGTCTGTCTGTCTGTCTGTCTGTCTGTCTGTCTGTCTGTCTGTCTGTCTGTCTGTCTGTCTGTCTGTCTGTCTGTCTGTCTGTCTGTCTGTCTGTCTGTCTGTCTGTCTGTCTGTCTGTCTGTCTGTCTGTCTGTCTGTCTGTCTGTCTGTCTGTCTGTCTGTCTGTCTGTCTGTCTGTCTGTCTGTCTGTCTGTCTGTCTGTCTGTCTGTCTGTCTGTCTGTCTGTCTGTCTGTCTGTCTGTCTGTCTGTCTGTCTGTCTGTCTGTCTGTCTGTCTGTCTGTCTGTCTGTCTGTCTGTCTGTCTGTCTGTCTGTCTGTCTGTCTGTCTGTCTGTCTGTCTGTCTGTCTGTCTGTCTGTCTGTCTGTCTGTCTGTCTGTCTGTCTGTCTGTCTGTCTGTCTGTCTGTCTGTCTGTCTGTCTGTCTGTCTGTCTGTCTGTCTGTCTGTCTGTCTGTCTGTCTGTCTGTCTGTCTGTCTGTCTGTCTGTCTGTCTGTCTGTCTGTCTGTCTGTCTGTCTGTCTGTCTGTCTGTCTGTCTGTCTGTCTGTCTGTCTGTCTGTCTGTCTGTCTGTCTGTCTGTCTGTCTGTCTGTCTGTCTGTCTGTCTGTCTGTCTGTCTGTCTGTCTGTCTGTCTGTCTGTCTGTCTGTCTGTCTGTCCGTATGTTCCTTATAGGATCAAAAACTACTGAACCAATCGGCATGAAAATATGCATGTAGAGGTTTTTTGGGGCCAGGAAAGGTTTTAGTGATGGTTAGAAACCCCTCCCCCCACTAAGAGGGGGGGCTCCCATACAAATGAAACACAAATTTCTTCATAACTCGACAACTAATCAAGCAAATAGAACAAAATTTGGCATGTGGGTGTTTTCGGTGACTAGAATTTATTCTATGGTAAATTGAGACCCCTCCCCTCTTTATAAGGGGAATTATAACTCCTCTCCTCTTTAAATGGGGGGGGCTTCCATACAAATTTCCTCATAACTCGAGAACTAATCAAGCAAATGGAACCAAATTTGGCATGTGAAGGTTTTCAAGGGCAAGAATATTTTCTATAGTAAATTAGGACCCCTCCCCACTTTAAGAGGGGGGGCTCCTGTACCAAAGAAACACAATTTTCCTCATAACTCGAGAAGTAATTAAGCAAATGGAACCAAATTTGGCATGCGGGTGTTTTTGGAGACAAAAATTTTTTCTATGATGAATTGGGACCCCTCCCCGTTTTAGGAAGGAGGGATCCTATACACATGAAATACAAATTTCCTCATAACTGAAGAACTAATCAAGCAAATGGAACAAAATTTGGCATGTGAAAGTTTTCGAGGGCAGGAATATTTTCTATGGTAAATAAGGACCCCTCCCCACTTTAAGAGGGGGGCTCCTATACAAACGAAATACAAATTTCCTCATAACTCGAGAACTAATAAAGCAAATGGAACAAAATTTGGCACGTGGGTGTTTTTGGAGACAAATTTTTTTTCTATGATGAATTGGGACCCCTACCCACGTTAGGAGGGGGGGCTCCTATACAATTGAAATGCAAATTTCCTCATAACTCGAGTCAAGAAAATAGAACCAAATTTGGCATGTGGAGGTTTCTGGAGGCAAAAATATTTTCCATGGTGAATTAGGACCCCTCCCAACTTTAAGAGGGGGTGCTTCTACACAAATGAAATACAAATTTCCTCATAATTCGAGAACTAATCAAGCAAATGGAACCATATTTGGCATGTGGGTGTTTTTGTAGGCAACCATTTTTTCTATGATGAATTAGGACCCCTTACCTTTTTAAGAGGGGGGGCTCTCACACAAACGAAATACAAATTTCCTCATAACTCTAGAACTAATCAAGCAAATGGAACCAAATTTATCATGTGGGTGTTTTTGTAGACAAGAATATTTTCTTTGGCATATTTTCTATGGATTTCCCCACTATAAAAGGGGGGGGATGCTCCTATACAAATGAAAAACAATTTTCCTCATAACTCGAGAACTAATCAAGCAAATGGAACCAAATTTGACATGTAAGTAGTTTTGAACGCAAGATTTCTTTCTATGGTGAATTGAGACCCCTCTCTTCTTTAGAAAGCGAGTTATGGCCCATCTCCCCTTTAAGAGGGTGGGCTTCCATACAAATGAAATGCAAATTTCCTCTTATCTCAAGAACTAATCAATCAAATGGAACCAAATTTGGCATGTGGGAGTTTTAGATGGCAGAAATTTTTTCTATGGTTAATTACGACCCCTTCCCCTTTTAAGAGGGGAGCTCCCATACAAATGAAATTCAAATTACCTTATAACTTGAGAACTAATCAAGCAAATGGAACCAAATTTGGCATGTGGGAAATTTTGGAGTCTTGAATTTATTTTACGATAGTTAGAGACCTCTCACCCCTGTGGTAGGGGGATATGGACTCTCATACAAATAAAACAGAAATTTTTGCGAAACTCAAAAACTAATCCAACTCGAGAAATTCGAGACTCTTCCATAAAACATTAGCCAATACAAGACCACAAAAACTATCTATAGTAACACTAGATCATTCAGGACGAGACGGTCGCGAGTGTTGACGGTGACCCGCCGTCGGAAGCGCCGCCCACTGGGGGGCTTGCAAAACTCGAGATTGTGACAAAGATCATCCGAGATTCATGATTTATGTACAACACAGGTTAATTTGTGGCAATACGAAGTTTGTCGGGTCAGCTAGTAAATAAATAAATAAAACATTTGGTTACTATTACTATTAGTTTTTCTTTCAGTGTCAGAGAACGCGGTTTGAGTTTAGAGTCTATAGGTATGAGTGTGAAAGTTCGTCAGCATGTAAGAGAATTCGATCGGATTCGTTGAAACGAAAAGAATGATATTGACATGTATGGGTAGTTTCCCGATATCCAGTCTGAAACGAAGAGCTAGCTAAATAGGTACGCGCAAGAACCAGAAAGTGTCACCCTGTGGCTGTGCGAATGCTTTAAAGGTAAGAAAAATGTAACGCATGGCTGCACTGGCACTCTCTGGGATGAGCGAACGCGATGGCGAAGACAAGGTAAGAAAATCGACTCTATCTCTCAAGCAGCGTTGCTTAAAGAATACCTTGCACAAGACGTGAGGCTTAATTTTTTGGATGACGTTAGCGCGAACGGACGCAGAGTGAACGAGAGTCACTGCAACGGCCGCAAAATGGACAAAGGTCACTACAATGGCGCTAAAAATACTCCCAAAGGGTAAGTTGGAATTAGGATTGTAGCTGTAGGTTTGTTACGATGGAGATATAAAGTATTATTTTTGATTGTGTATGGAATGGGAAGTGTAAGGACGACTTTATGAAGTATTGGGTGTTGAATTTATTACAGAACTGGTGCGAAGTTTTTTTTTTTTGTTAAAAAAGCAAATAGAGACGCTGCTACAGTTCAAAATGGCGTTTCGAATATATGAATGCTTAGATTCTTTTCCTGTAAATGCATAGCGGAGGGCAGTTGTATTCTAGCCAACCACGACTAGAGGATACGGGGCTTGCGGCGACGAGTTCGATGATGGCACGATTTATGCTTGTCTTTGGTGAAATGGCCTGGTAGGGTAAGGTGGTGCAGAATGCACCGCTTAAGCAAAACATCATTTTGCAGAGCAACGGCGTGTTTGTTCCACGTTTTTCAACTTCTAGAAGACTTTGGGATCTTTTTTACACTTACTCCTGGTGAAATTTCCTAACAAAAACCAGTATTCTTAGTTATTTTTGACGATTTTTGGCAAGAGTCAAAATCATTATGTGAGGCAGAACGCCAAAGCCCGTGGACAAAACGCTCCAAGTTTGTCCAGCTAGGCGTTAAACGCAACCAAAAAATTTACCATTCAATCACGTGTTGGATAAACTCCTAAAACTAGGCTGCCGAAATGGTGAAAGCGTTCGTTATAGCGTTTGTTGCAAATGCTTGTTTGCTGGGACATAATGGGTTCATATCTCAACATAATTGGCAATAAAATTTAATCATCTACTTTTCTCCAACTGATGTGTGATGAAATATTGTAAGTTAAACAATGTATAATTATGTTTAAGGCAAATTCTAGGTCCTATACAATACATAATATTGCTACATTTTTAATAAATAATCCGAAACAAAAGATGTACTGCAAATTAAAAATATTTTATAACTGTTCGATCCCGCTGTGATACATTCTGCCCCTGTTTTGTATTTTGAAGTTTTTTGCAATATATGTGAAAAATATACATAGTTAATGCCGTTTTTGTGATGAATCATCGAGTATGACAGTATATCAATTAGATAGACTGTATTTATTATGAAATTTGCATACCGACTAGTGGTAAAAGCTTAAGAGAAAATCGTGATTTCTTACATGTGAAATGAGATCGCGGATAATCGCTTGATTTTATTGGACGTGGCTATGTTTGATGCTTTTACATGCTAAATAATTATGAATTAGCGTGTTTTACCAAATAGTTTCCGCGTTTTTAAGCAATTAATAGCATGGGCCATTCTACCCCCACGGTGCGTTCTGGACAGTCCTACCCTATATTTGGTCGTGTTTGTCGACAGTATTGCGAGAGAATGTTTCCCTTGTTGTAGGGTGTCATTAGCCATTAGGCGCGTCCGTTTCCTAGTGACTGGTTTCGTAATGGCTGTTTTTTGTTTGCATGCCCGTTTTGCCGGCATGATTCGTGCGCCTCTGGGAGGGCAGAGTGGTTTTGGGAGACGCTGGTGTGCGTGATGTTTGCGCCTCTGTGAAGGCGGAAGATGCTGGTGTGCATTGTTGAACGCCTCTGGGAGGGCAGAGTAATTTTTGGGAGACGCTGGTGTGCGTAATATTTGAGCCTCTGTGAAGGCAGAATAAATCCCATAAGATGCTGATGTGCATTGTTGAACGCCCCTGGGAGGGCAGAGTAAGTTTTGGGAGACGCTGGTGTGTGTAATATTTGAGCCTCTGTGAAGGCAGAATATCCCATAAGGCAGAATCCCATAAGATGCTGGTGTGCATCGTTGAACGCTTCTAGGTAGACCATATAATCCGATGTGTGCGATAACTCCTCAGAGAAGGACGTTCAGAAACTCGTTTGAGTGCGAAGAGTTTATTAAATATTACACACGTACGCGCATAAATTTAGTAATCTGCGAAATCAATTTACCTATTATCTAGTTCTAAAAAACGGTTATTTATGTTGTGTTTTAGGAAAACAAAGCAACCAACAAAAAAGGAGTTGCAAAGAGCTTTGGAAGCCGAAATCAAGCGGAACTCTACTTTGTCTTCTAAATTGAAACAAACGCGAGTCGATAATAAGCAGCTACGTGAGTTCAAATTGAAGAGAACACTGAAATCATGCTCGGACATTCAACGATGCGGGAGGATTCTACAAGTAATCAAAGTAATTCTTTGCTTATGACGTCAATGAATACGCTCTCGGTTGCTTCCTTGAATATACCGTAATGCAAACCAGCAGGAAGCGAGGACGAAATCGCCCGGAAATCTTTCGAGACCGGGAAGAAACTATTGGAAGCGTCCATGGATTTACTAGGCGTTACGGACGAGACTACTAAAATGAACGTCCTTAAGGTAAAGGCCGGATTTAAGTTGCTGGAAGTTCTTGAGGACACCCCTCCTTTATCGTTACTGGATGCAGTGACAGCACCCTACTCGAACGCAATTAAACGTTTAAACGATTTCTTCGGGTCACGAGAGTACAGTTTTATGCCACGACAGAAGTTGAGAAGGATGATTCAATTACCTGAGGAATCCAATACGAAATATGCGAAGCGTGTGATGTCAGCCGCTTGGTTGTGTGATTTCGAAGACGACAAGCTGACAGAAAGCGTAACAGAAGTGATACAATTACACGCATTTAATAGTAAGGTACGAGAAGCGGCCCGTAAGGCACTTCGCAAAGAAGCTCCTTTGACAAAATCCGCGGGTATGAATTGGACAAAATGGATGAAGAAATCTTCGCAAAGACACACGCCACTTCTTCTGAACTAATGGTAGCAGCCATCTCGCAAGCAGAATCTAGTTACCAGCGTAACAGCTATCAAAGTCCACCGACGAGTGATCGAGGAAGAAACTATGGACATCAAGGACGAGCAGGTTGGCAGAACATCAGGAATACCAATAACGATAATCGCCGCAGAGTTTATAAAAAAGCCAACAGCTCCTTGTTGGAGGTGTACTAGCCGCTTTCGTTCGGCAACAAGGTGCCGCGCTGTAAACAAAGTTTGCCACAGATGTAAGGTCGTCGGTCACATCGAACGAGCCTGCAATCAGATATCACCTGCGAAGCGAATGTACTTAAACGTAGACTTAGTGACGAAGGAGAGAATTTAACCAAGCCAAAGAAGATAGCCGCCGTGGAAAAAGAAGAAGAAGAGGATAAAGAGAAAAATGGTGTAAGTGATTATTTGACTAAAGATAATACAATGCAGTGACAGTTGCAATTTTTTTCACTCTGCGTTAATTTTGATTGCTCCATAAAGATACAATTTCGATTTCAATAAATTTCAATAAATAACAGGATTATTCCTACTTACTTGTTTTAGTTATGAGTTCAAATATTCCTTTGGCTTTTAAAGGACATTAGAGAGGAAACTTTTGCTCGAACAGTCAATGCTTCATTGATGATAATGGTAATATATATTATTGATGGTTATTTACAGAATCTTATGACACAAGCTGGTCTCGGTGAATAGATGCTACGACTCGAATACCCAGGAAGGGAGCATTCTTGGTCGTATCGCAAATTTACCGGTGGCATTCTTAATTGATTCCAGTGCAGAAGTCAATACGGTAGCCGAAGAGCGTTTAATGCGCTTTTGAGCGGCGAGCACTCCAATAAGCAGCTGTTTTGTGTTTCAAGTGGTACAGATAGACCACTTCGTGCGTATGCTAGTGAAAACGAAATCAAGGTAGTGGGTACTTTTGTTGCTGAACTGCTCATTTCTGAAGACCGGCCACTTTTTTTCGAGAAATTTTACGTCATAGAAAATGCTAAATCACTGCTTGGGAAAGATACAGCTCTTCAATACAGTGTGTTACAGATTGGAATCAATGTAACCGTTCGGAACACTATGGCTTGCCGCAGTACCTTGGTTGGATTTCCAGGAGAAATTCTGGTTGTATCACCAACTGAGGAATTCCCTAAGTTCAACGTCCCTCCTGTGGATTTAGTGTACGACCCAAGAAGCCCCCTTCTCGTAACGTGTTTACGAATATTCCTCTACCGTTTCGAGCAGAAGCGCAACGAAGGTTGACAGATCTGTTGGCATCGGGAATCATAGAACATGTGACGGATTCCATGGATAAGTCTTTCTGTTCATCGTTATTAGTTGTGCCTAAGGGCAAGGAAGACATTCGCTTAGTAGTGGATCTCAGGGGATCTGACAAATGTATTATTCGAACGCCTTTTAGAATGCCCACACTGGAAGAGATTTTGTCCGACCTTCACGGTGCTAATTGGTTTTCCACCATAGACTTGACAAGTGCGTTTTTTCACGTGGAAATCGCTGAGCAATCACGTCATCTAACCAATTTTTTTGCGGACGATGCTACGTACCGTTACAAGAGGTTGCATTTCGGGCTTTGTAATGCCCCTGACATATTTCAGGAGATTTTGCAAACAAAGGTGCTATCAGGCTGTCGCGGTCAGAAGTGCTACTTAGACGACATTATAGTGCACGGTTCGACAAAAGAGGAACATGACACAAATCTAAGGGCGGTGCTTAATCGACTTCAGGAACATAATGTACGGATCAACATGGGTAAATGTGTGATCGGTCAGCAGAAAGTGAAATTCATAGGCTTTTCGATGTCCAATGAAGGTATGGGTGTCGAAGATGAAAAGCTAGAAGCTATTAAAAACTTCCGACGACCGGATACAGTGCAAGAAGTTAAAAGTTTTTTAGGTTTCTTGAATTTTTCGGAGCGGTTCAATTATATGCGGGCAGATAGAACTAAACATTTAAGAGAGCTGGCTAGGTCTGACTCATTTTACTGGTCAAATGCGAAAGAGGATGAGTTTTTATTTCTTCAGTACGAAGCCCTGAGATCGATTTTTCGGCTAGGGTATTTCAGCTATGAGGATGAGACCGAACTTTATGTGGATGCATCGCCTGTAGGCCTGGGTGCCGTTCTGGTTCAATTCAATCCTGAAGGAAAACCACGAATTATTTCTTGCGCTTCAAAGGCTTTAACTCCAACAGAGAAAAAATATCCCCAGACCCAAAGAGAAGCGTTGGCGATCATTTGGGGAATGGAACGATTTGCGTTTTATTTAACAGGCAAATCGTTTACCATCCGAACTGATTCCGAGGCTAACGAGTTCATTTTCGGTGATGGACACAGATCAACTAAACGGGCGGTTACTAGGGCTGAATCGTGGGCCTTAAGACTGCAATCTTTCGACTTCATTATAAAACGTATACCAGGATATCTGAACGTAGCGGATGCTTTATCATGTTTAATCTCTCTAACCCGTGAAGATGAACCATTCGACGACAATGATGATCGGCACCTTTTGTATACACTGGATGGTGGATCGATGAGCGTAACTTGGAAGGACATAGAACAGGCTTCTGAAAGCGATGTGGAACTCCTCGCAGTAAGGATATCTATCGGATCTGGGAGCTGGCCACAAAATCTGCGTAGATACGAAGCCGAATTCAAATCTCTACGTTTGTTAGGAGCGATGGTTTTCAAGGATGATAAAATTGTATCTCCGAAAGAGCTTCGAAGCAAAATAATGACGTCGGCGCATCGAGGCCACATAGGATGCTTGGCGATGAAAAGAATTATGAGGGAGTACTTTTGGTGGCCGAATATGAGCAAAGATGTGGTAGTGTTCGTAAAAAGTTGCGCAACCTGTTTGGCTATCTCCAGGAAAAATCCACCAATACCTGATGCCTGATGGTCCGTGGCAAGTACTTCAAATCAACTTTTTGTCCATCCCAGGTTGTGGATCAGGAGAGTTTTTGGTTGTGGCCGACACATATTCAAGGTATATATCAGTAGAGGAGATGAAAAGCACCGATGCTAAAAATAAGAATATAGCACTGAATCGAATCTTCTTCACCTGGGGATTGCCGTTGACCCCCCAGAGCGACATTGGGCCTCCGTTCCAGAGTAGCGAATTCATAGACCACTGGCAGGAAAAGGGTGTGAAAATTAATAAGTCGATTCCTTTGAACCCACAGTCCAACGGAGCTGTCGAAAGACAGAACCAGGGGATCATCAAAGCACTGGCTGGTGCCAAACAAGACGGTTGTAATTGGAAGGAAGCCTTACAATCTTACGTTCATGTCCACAATACGATCAAACCCCATGCACGCCTCGGTATAACGCCATTCGAGCTCCTAGTGGGTTGGCAATATCGTGGGTTTTTCCCGAGTCTCTGGGAATCCAAACTGTCAAATGAATTGGACAGACCTGACGTTAGAGATCGGTATGCGTTTACAAAATTGGCGAGTAAAAATACGCGGACCATCGTCGAGGGGCCAGAGATACCGACATATCTGCAGGAGATAAAGTGGTACTTTTGATCCCGAAGAAAAGTAAGACAGACGTAACCTTCTCTACAGAACAGTTCACAGTTCTAACCCGTCAGGGAGCTAAAGTAGTGCTACAAAATGAGCAAGGGATGCAATATGCCCGGAATGTCGCAGATGTTAAAGGGACTATAGAGCCCGTGTCTCTACGGAGCAGGCGTTAACGTCTGACGGGATCGGTTCTGAAGACGAAGAGAAAGATCACCCACTCACCCTAGACGACAAAATGACTGGTGTCAACCGCGAAAGACCAAAGAGGATGATCAGAAAACCAGAAAGATTAAAAATATGTTTCTTTATCATATTTATCAATAGAGTAGGGGAGGAGGCGGATGTAGGAAATGTGACAAGCAGAATAAATAAATAAAACATTTGGTTATTATTACTATTAGTTTTTCTTTCAGTGTCAGAGAACGCGGTTTGAGTTTAGAGTTTATAGGTATGAGCGTGAAGGTTCGTCAGCGTGTAAGAGAATTCGATCGGATTCGTTGAAACGAAAAGAATGATGTTGACATGTATGGGTAGTTTCCCGATATCCAGTCTGAAACGAAGAGCTAGCTAAACAGGTGCGCGCAAGAGCCAGAAAGTGTCACTCTGTGGCTGTGCGAATGCTTTAAAGGTAAGAGAAATGTAACGCATGGCTGCACTGGCACTCTCTGGGATGAGCGAACGCGATGGCGAAGACAAGGTAAGAAAATCGACTCTCTCTCAAGCAGCGTTGCTTAAAGAATACCTTGCACAAGACGTGAGGCTCAGTTTTTTGAATGACGTTGGCGCGAACGGACGCAGAGTGAACGAGAGTCACTGCAACGGACGCAAAATGGACGAAGGTCGCTACAGGTGCGACTAGAGGACGTACAATTAGCGCACGAGTGCTGTAACCGAACCCTACAGCTATAGCACATTTTTCCAACACAGATATCAAATTCGCCTAGGTTTAATCGTCTCGAAGTAAAGAATTTGCGATCTGTTGGGACAACGAACTTGTGTCATTTTTTCTAGCACACTCCTTAACACAGACATCAAATTGGACTAGGTTTATTCGCGTTCGTAAGAAATCTGGTGGCACGAGGAGGCTTTGTCACTCTTTCTGGCGCACTTCCCAAGCAAGGACATCAAAATGGTCTAAGTTTGATTGCGGTGTTAAGATGTCTTGTTGGAATGAGGAAACTTTGCCACTTGTTTTGGCTTACTTCCCGAACACAGATATCAAATTGATATAGGTTTAGATCAACGTAGCGAATCTTCCAATCAATCACGAAGCGAGAATTCTTGTAAAACAGAGATTCATTATTTTCAATTTTTCAATAGTTCAACATCAAGAATCCATACTTCTCTTCATTTGGGCCAATTCTTAGAAGATTTTCCAATCGATTGGTGTAAGAATATTGAAAATCTATCGGGAAACCACTAAGCTATCTGCGTTCAAAACCTGACCAGTTTTCGAGGAAGATTTTTTGGAACGATCCCCTATATCAGCGACCTTCCTGAAAGACGTAGTCCCACATCACAAAAATTGATTGCTCTTGAACTTTTTGACGTAGGACTACGTCTTACTTTAATAGGGTGGCATGCTACGAAAACAAAAATGACCGTGATACGAAAAAGTGATAGCTTTTGAACGGTAATAGCTCAGTCAATTCTAAACGGATATTGCTGAATTACATACCAATCGATCAACAAAACGAGTGCCTATTTGTAGCAATTAGGGTCATTAAATTAGTTTGTTCCTGTGGTTTCGATAAGTTTAGCAATTAGAGTATGTGTCACTAGAAATTATGGTTAGTTGGTTACGCATACGGCATACACCTTGCGTACAAGTTAGCCGAGTTTTCTCTTTCCTAGAGCCGCTCATTCGCTATTCGCAAAACTCAAATTTCGAAGCACGAAGCGTAGAGTTCCTTGCCATATTCTTCTTCAAATTAGTCCGAAGAAAGTTCAATAAACTCTGGGAAATGAAATGGTTAGATGCATAAAACCAAAGGGAAAAAGAGAGATTTGTTCGCGTTTGAATTGGTCGCAGAAGTTCGTTATAAAATTCCGTTTTCAAATTTAAAAACCTCGTTCCTATCTGAGGGTATTTCAAATCTCGCTTCGATCATTTCTATCTGATCAGTGGAGCAAGTCAGAGTGTGTGATTTTGTGTACCGCGAATAAAAACGAGGTTTGTGTTTAGTAGATGTGAGAGTATTTTTAGATTAGTTAGCTTTATTAAGTGTTATTTCATTAGATAGGTAGCGCAGTCAGGAGTTGCAAATAGTGGAGAGTTTGCAAGCAAGTGTGAGACACATAAAAGGTAACTTGAAAATTTAAAAATTTGGCTGTTAGAATAGTTGGCTTACAGCGTCGAACAGCCGTTCGACGGCTTTTTGTGTTGGATTTCGATTTCTTTTAAGCGCTCGGCGAAGCTATAACCACACCGCCGCAAAACTCATCCACCCTCCTGCCGCACACTCTTCGACCCACTTTCGGCTAGAATCGGGGATTCTGGCACCGCTAAACCGCCACCGATTGGAATAATCGGCCCCCGCTGAACGTAAACCGTCGCCGATTGGAATAATCGGCCCCCGCTAAACCAAAACCGCCGCTGATTGGATAAATCGGCCCGTGCAGCACATAAAAACCGCTGGTTGGACTAGCCGGCACATGCTGTGATAGAACCTCGTCGCCATTTTGTTTTGGAGCCAGCATAGTGCAGTTCGGAGCATAAACCGCTTCGGGCAGTGATTACGGTAGCCGGGATACTGGGAAAGCAGCATCCTACGATAGTGTGAATCTTCGAGTGAGTACGCTATAAAATCCCTGCGCAGGGTGATGCGCTAAAGCGCTATAATATAAAGCCAACCCATAACAACACGTATACAGTGAAAGCTCGCGAGCCCAGCCAAGCGAAGAATTAGAGCAGTAGGTTAGACTTGAAGTCTAAATGTATGCGCTTTAATCAATTCTCCACCCACGCTTGCACAAGAATATAGATAGTATTAGAATAGTTCAAAATCCTAGGAAAGTAAGCATGTAAATAGAATAAAATTGTTAAATAGTAATTTCTGTTTGTTAGTCCTATTAATGGAGTGATATGTGATAAGGTCTAAATAGTCTAAAGGTGTCTCACGTCTCGCGTTCGTCGTAGTTTGCTTGATTTTGTTTGTTTAGTACTCCAGGTTGGACTGCTTGGGAAATCAGTCCCCGCACTCGGACTTTCGAAGCTGGTCAGTGGTCTGTTCGTACAGAGTTTGGACCAGTGATGAGAAAAATACGAGTCGGATTTTGATTTAGGGATTTTGTAGTGATTTTCTGCGGACTTTAAAGACTGTTTCGTTCGTAGACAGAGTACCTTTGGCGGATTGCGTCTGCTGTTTTGTTTTCCCCCTTTGAGTTTATTAAACTGACCCGCCCTGAGGCGGAGTTTCTGGCCGGGCAAGCCTGAACGTGGCAAGTGACCCTCTCACGAGGTGGCGCTTAAGTCATTTGCTTCAGAGATTTGGGGAAGCGAATAGCGGACTGATTAGGTGGCCGTATTTCGGCAGGCTACATATTCTGTAGTTTTCACAAAAAGGTGGGTCTTCACAGCTAGCTGCTGGAATTTTTACATAAAGTCGAGAAATTTAGACACATTGTAATGCAACACAAAACATCATTAGTTTTTGTTGCTACGTGTAGCAAAAACAGTAACAGTTTCGCGGCTTGCTGTAAGTGTATCGGCCAGCTACACCATTTAGTTACGTAGATAATGGAATGAAAAAGTTTGAAAAATCCCAATCCCAATTCGCTATGTAAGCACAAATCGATCTCTTGTACTCTCATGGAACTGCCATATGGAAAGTTTTTGAAGATTTGGTGCAAAGTTTTGTCTATCCTTTTCACTTTTTAACAAACCTGTGCACCGACTTCACAAATAGAACAAACTTGGAACGGTGGCAGCACCGTTTCGCGCACATAGCGAATTCTAATGAAACGGAGACTACTTGATCACGAAATTAGTTTCAACGGAGCGTTCAAACGTACAGTACGTGAATTTTGCCGGTTAGCTCCCAAAATTATTGATGAAAAGCTCGCATGGCTCGTAAAACATCAACAAGGGTGATAACAAAAATCGGTGTAAGAAGACGCAATGTACATATATAATGTCCTGAAGCAGATCAATTCTTACACAGGTAATTTTCCAAACGAAATGAGTATCTTCGAAGTTCGAACGAATTTCTACCGAGACTTCTAGTCTGATTCATTAGAACAAGTGCTCTATAATTATCTCGCCGAGGGTCAAACCTTTGAAAATCAACTGCATCTAGCAGACTTGGACAAGCTCGCCATCTCTAATCATGTACTTGGTAGCTGTTTCCTGTATATTTGGTAACTCTAAGAGCATCCGTAACGGTGCGCTAGTATTTTAGTTACTCTGGTGACTTTGAACAGCGCTGCTATATTTTTAGTCGCTCGTTTTCGTACCGGTCGTTGCTATCGCGGCTGTTATTTTAGTTGCCGTATTTCGTACCGGTAAAAACCAAACAGTTGTATTGGAGCCAATTTGTAAACCAATGAAAATTAATCATAAATTTGACTGACTATTTAGACAGTTGTTCCAGACACAAGTAATAGGTATGGAAGCGGCGGAAATGGTACGTACGCGAGGGAACAAACTGAAAGACGACCGAATATCGATCGGTTGGCACAAAAAGTACCAGAGCGTTTGAAGGACGATTACTTCTCGATCAATCCTACATACAGTGGCGAGTAATTCCGCGAACTCTTTCGGACGAATCATGTATTATTCATGCGCATTGTGGAGGACGTACAGAAGCTGCCAACGTTTATTTCGTTTAGCGGCCGAACTCAAACAGATGGTTACTGGAAGAGGAATAAATGCCCGAGTTCCCAGAGATGTCGGGATCGCTGAATTGCGACTACTGGGAATGAAAAAATTGTCACCCTACTTATGTGTTCGTGTCCACCGGTCCGGTAGAATAAAACACCCCATCGGCAGGTAACCATGTTTTCGCTGCCAACATCTCGTATGTACGAAAATGAGATAGCTTGTCAGCACTGCGTTTCACTCAACTTCCAGCAGCCTGATTTGGGCCCGCTGTTAAATTTTGAGCCCAGGACATGCTGTCGCTGACGTTCACTGCAGCTCGTTATAGAGATGTCGATGGGGTGGAATAAAAGGATGAAATCAGAGGAATCAGTGGAACAAAAGGATGAAATTGCGCATTCCAGTCAGTTTCTTCTCTGCAGATTTCGTTCACTCCTTTCTTCATGGTGTGTCCAATCCGCTTCCCCATACTTCCCCGAATTTTTGTTGCTATCGGCCGTTGATGACATATACGATGGAATTCTTCGTGGATATCTAGTTGTCAGGCCACCCGACACGAATGATATATTGTAGGAAACGACTAATAAACAACTACAGGTTTAGTGTTGTCTCCGCTGAGACGCACCACGTTTCGCAGGCATACAGCCAGTAGTACGGATTTGTTGTTTGGGTTGAAAATTCGGGTTTTCATATGTGCTCTACATTGATTTGTACAACAAACGGATATCACCAATGGCAGCAGCGGTTTCTCGCTGTTCGCCTAGGGAGTTAGACCAAGCTCTTTTGTCTCATCTACAATCTCGTTTAACAGCTCTTTCTAGTTCGGTGTATCGTTGACGGATAGCTATCTTAGCTGATCAGGTTCACGGTCGCTTTTCTACTTTTCATCTGAAATCCTCTTCCTCCGAACGTTGCGCACTTTGCCAAGGGTTTCGTCACTGGTGGTGATGAGGGCGTTCTTGATGTCATGATGTGTTTCATTTCTATGATAGCCCCCTCTTCCAGATGAGGGAGATGTCTCAAGCCATCACAGAAACATTTCTTGCCTTCAACAATTTCCACATGTCAAATTTGCTTGATTAGTTCTGGAGTTTTGCAGAAATTTCAGTTTCATTTGTATGAAAGGCCCCCTTTTCAGAAGGTGCAGGCCTCTCGAACCACCTTAGAAAATAATCCTGCCTCTAAAACTCCCACGTGCCAAATTTGGTTTTATTTGCTTGATCAGTTCCCAAGTTATGCAGAAATTTCGGTTTCATTTGTATGAGACCCGCCCCCTTCCATGGGGAGGGGGTTTCAAACCATCATAAGAACCTTTCCCGGCCCCAAAAACCCCTGCATGCAAATTTTCTCGCCGATCCGTTCAGTAGTTTCCGAGTTTCTAAGGTTCATACAGACAGACAATTAGATTACTATCCGAAAACAATATACCGTGAAAGCACCTAATTCCGATCACCTAAGGCTTGATTCATCTTTGAGTCCCTACTGAAAAATATAGCTTTGATATTTATTTACACAGTATGTGTCTTTAGCAAGTATTTTCAATTATGTTTCATGGAAAAATGCTAAAATGCCTTAATTATTTACCGAAAGTTAAAAAAATGCATCATAGTATGATGCATCAGTGCACCTAATTCCGATCATTAATTATAAGTGGTGATTCTAATTCCGATCACAGGTGTATCTAATTCCGATCACGTCACGATGAGCTGTTAAAGCAAAAAACTTTGTCAACTCTTACCAAATGGATCTGATATGTATTGCTTTTATGTAGTTTGACGACAATCCCCCTACCAGTCATCTTCTGCTTGCGTTAATGATCATTATTATCACTAGCTTGATATTCATAAAATTATAAAACTTTCCTCTTCTTTTATCTTTGTTCAACTGTTACAATTACAATAAAATTGGGTCACTTCGACGTTTTCATAAAGCTTTGATCATAAATAATAGTAAAAATCAAATCGGCAAGATTGTGTTCCAGACATAACCGCGTAGTTGGCGTAGAACTACGTGAGCCTGATTTTCGCGAAGAAACTTCGAATATTAAAGAAAACTTTTTACATCATTTTGGTACATGTGTAGCGTAAAATAGCGTAAAGTGAGAAAAAAACAAACAATATAATAATAATAATATTATCTTGCTGTACCGTATTTATGGTAGGTGAGCTATTTTTTGATATCAAAAACGAATATTTTTACCAGTGCCAAAGTCGGAGTATTTCACTATAGAAATTTGCCTCACGCATCCAGCTATTAACAAAGTTCTAGGAGAAAACTTAAGTCCTCAAAATAATATGTTTGTTGGGAATTGTCGATTTTCGGAAGAATCACTTTCTGATAGCAGTTGTGTAGGTTAGAACAAGCAGCTTCAAACTGGAATTTATTCGTCTTAATAACCTCATTTTTATCATAATGTATTAAGAACTTACATTGTAGTGTTTCTTCAAGCAATATCCGAAATGGCAATCTCAACAATAACAATATAATTGACCCTACAAGCAAAGGTAATTATTGAAACAATATTTGTTATAATACTCTAACCATGAGTTTTCTTATTTGAGCTAACTTACACTATAGGTGATGATATGCACATATAACTCACTGACTAACCTCACTAGTGTAATATATTGTATTAATAACTTTAATCGATGGTAATGATTAATGATCGATGGTAATCAAATGAACTAGTCTTCTAAGTCGACTAATTAGAAGCATTTTTTACCAAGCACGTTTTTAACCTTCTGCCGCCTTACTTTTTACTTCATGTTGCAGTTATGCTGCTTATCAGTCGGGGGGTATCTGGAGCTAACACCAACATTAACCGTGCAGCCAGATTACGAGTTTTTAACAATGTTATTGTTATATTAAAAGAACGCGCATTAGTAAGATAGTTCATAACTGCGCTGTCACTGTCGCTTGTTTGCAGCGTTAGAAAAGCAAAACGTCTGAGCCTTTCAGTTGGCTTGGAGGTACGGCACTGGTTTAATAACTCGATCAAATGAATATATCAAATTTATAACAGAATGAGTTCTAGATAATAAGTATTTTATAACAAAGTCTCCTTTACGTTTTGTTATAAACTTGGTCTCGTTAGCAGTTGAAATAATTAAAATTGTAACAAAATTTGCTCAAGGCATATCACAAATATATCAAATTATGATATAATTTTATCTAGTTTGTATCCATATGAGTAACAAAAATCAGTATTCTGTCTTGCTGTATAACCAAATTGTGACAAAGCGATTTATAAGTAACAGAACGAGATAGAATCTTAGTAGAAACATTTATAACAAAGTTTGATAGAAATATCAACTTGAGCAACAATTCTGTAAGATTTTTGCTAGAATCATCTGATCAGGAAGCTAGACGTCACATGTTCGAATCTCAACTGAAAGAGTCAAAGGATTTGTAGCACAATTGTCCCGTATTCTTACAGGCTACGAAGTCTGTCGTATAAAAACAGAAGGTCAAAATTCCAAATCGGAATGTAGAACCTAGGCTATACTGTGCTCTGTAGTAGAGATGGTCGGGTATGAAAATTTGAATACCCGAACCCGACCCGTACCCGATTAAGAAAAAAATTGAAACCCCGTACCCGACCCGCACCCGTAAGTTTCTTATTTTTTATACCCGAACCCGACCGCAACCCGTCGGGTACGGGACGGGTCCGGGTAGCCGACCATCTTTAGTGTTAAATATGGTCAATAGAGATACCCGACCCGACCCGTACCCGGTTTCAAAAACAAAAATTAAGAACCCGTACCCGACTCGAACCCGCAAATTATTTTTTTTCAATACCCGAACCCGACCCGAACCCGGCGGGTACGGGTACGGGTGCGGGTTTCGGGCAAATTTTCCGCTACCCGACCATCTCTACTCTGTAGTAAACAAAAAACACGCAAGTTTATTTTGCTTCTTTGTCTTGAATCAGCAGCAGCCACAAGCTTGATGCTTGTGAAGATGCAGAGGATTCCCTGGTCTTTATTAGCAACAAGTATTGGACTAACATTCCTTCCCATCCCACCGGGGCCCGCATTCGGACATGGCCGGCATCTGTATTGATCAGCACGCAGGGACCTGATAAGGTTGCACGAAAAGGAACAGTGCGCTGTCCTAAGCATGCTTTTTCCAGCCATCATTTTGCAATTTTCATCGGTCCTGGTCAATAACGGAGTAGCAGCACACGGGCGGAATCCTATGCTTGTGACTATGCTTATGTTTGCTTATGCTAATTAGCACCAGCCACAAGCTTGGTGTGTGTAATGGTCGTCCGTGCCTGGGAAGCAAGACTATCATACGGAAAATGTATGAAGAACTTTTAGCTTGAAAGCTTTCGTTAATTTTCACTATTCAGCGATTGGCAAACAATCTTTTCAAGAAAGCCATACAATTGCTGCATCGTTTATGATCAAAATCCGTTTTAATTTGGAAGAGCTATTAGCGTTCAAAATCTTTCATTCTTTCTTGACGGTGGCTTAACTCCAAATTTTGGTTGGCACCCTGCCGTAAGACGTAGTCCTAAATTTCAAAAACCCTACCATGTTATCATGTTACCATGTTATCAATCCTAAAATCCAAATAGTAAGCTTGCATTTTGCCAGTTTATAACTTTGATATAGTTGATCGGAATTAGAAGCAGAAAAAAAATTATGTTCATAATTCCGATCAATTACTTTAATGGAATAAATTCCGCAAATTCAGCATTTTTTCAGCCAAATTTGATACAGAACGCTTATATATGCATGTATCTATTAGTTATCATAGAATACCGAAGAAGGTACCGTGACTGCTGGTAATTCCGCGCACTTAAGGCGAAGACAATGTTATGAACTGTGTAAAAAATTCAAATGGTGAGTTAGAATAACCATCACTTCACCATCGGATAGGATTTTTAGTCCTTTTTATGAGAAAAATATGACAGCTGGTATAAAGTTCCAATAAACAAGAAAAAAAGGCTTGAGCCGGTTACATGTCAGTGCACATAATTCCGCGCGCTAATTTTGACTTGAATATAATTCCGCTCAGACGCGTACATAATTCCGCGCACTATATTTTTATTGTAATAATCACAGACACAAAGTCTAAAAAAAGCCCATAGGCAAAATTAGTCTAAAATTGAAACGAGTACATTTTAGGTCCGCACGTCTGGTAGGAACTGGAACCAGAGACAAACAGACTTAGCAACACAGACAAGCATGTACATAACATCTTGGAGCATAATAAGAAAGAATGCTAATAATAACACATGGCAACAACGAAATAAGAAATGGACTACATTCATCAACGTTAATAGATTAAAACTGCATAAAAGCCGGAAAATGGTTCAAGCTAAAATGTTTGGACAAATTGGGCTTGGATTTACTTGTGATCCTGAAATTACGCCATTTCACATTGGTCCAAAACTAAAAAAACGTGCGCACCTGAATTTTGAGTAGGAAAAGTGTTTGCGAAACATTTGCAAGTGTTGCTTAAAATTAAAAGCTCTATCCTTTGGTGGCATTTAACTTTTGATTAATCCCCCTAAAAGTAAAATAAAAAAATATTTTTAGTCATTTTCCATATAACACTCTGATGTGATCTGCAAAGTTTTAGAACGTATTATTATAACAAATTTTGATGAAGACAGTAACCTTCTATCTCTTCAGCGAAGATAGAAAAATCCGAAGATTGAAAAAATCGTTAAACTCAGTTACTCTGTTTTAGCTCTTTTTGGAGTTGTTGTATGACTTTTTCATGTTCTACTAAAGTTGTACAAATAGTAAAAATACACAACTATGCCAATTATAGTATACCTCTATCTTTGCTTGTTTAGGAGCTGTAGAATTGCAATATAAAAAACCCCCATTTCGACCCCGATTTACTCAACAAGTATGTATCGGCAGACGGTTACGAATGAAACCTTCTGGATTTTGTAGCATTTTTCATATTTATTCATTTCAAATTCACAACTTTATAGAACATAGAAAAATCATACATCAACATCAACATCAATCTCAAGAAACTCTTGCAAAGGTTCCACAAACCTAAAACCAAGATTTCCTACTCAAAACTCTAGTGCGTACGTTTTGGTTCACTGATATTTTGGATCACTGTGCATTTGGTGCTTTTAATTCCGTAAGGTACTGACCGGAATCCTGAACATTTTCGCAGATTTCCGTACTGAACAACCTTATTTGACTTTCTTCAACGTGGCAACAAAGTTTTCTGAAGAGTAATACAAATACTGCTATCCGTTTTTTCCCCGATATGATCCTGCTACATCCGCGCGGATCTGCTCCATCTGCTCTTAATTCCGCTCACAACAAATCCTTAAACAAAACAAACAGAAAAATGAGTTATTCCTAACTATTTCCATAAAACAGTTAAATGTACATCTATGTACCTGTGTAGAACAAATTCATCACAAAAAGTAGTTTTTGGAGCGAAAAAAACCTTCCGATAATTTAGACCTCCGCTTAGAACAATTGTTAAGAAAACATTCGGAAATCACGTTTTGGTCAGCGTGCAATGAAATAGCCTTTGGTTTGGCCAGACTAACGAAGCAAAAGTTGTCGGTTTTTAATAAAAACAATAAAGGAACATGGTATACCATGATAGTATACTTATTAATGATGTTTTAGTGAAATTTACTGTTGAAAAATTGACTTTTAGGAAGAGTGCGCGGAATAATGTGCTGCGCGGAATTACCCGCAGGCACGGTAATATGTTTTCACCCGCTGCTATGATATTAGCAAATTTGATAGTGCGCTTCGCACTTCGGCTAAGAAAATACCTTTTGATGGCGTTTTTTGCTTCTGCCTGTCGAATTTAATTTATTTTGAAGTGCATGGTGCCCCAAAGGCAGTCATTTTTCAACAACAGACACATAAACACATAGCACAATAACTAAGCGTACTCATTTACTACAGATTTTGGCTCAATTTTCTAAAAATTGACCATTTAGGTTGAGTGATCGGAATTAGAAGCTGATCGCAATTATGTGCGGTCACGGTACTTACATTTACAACAACAATATATCCCGAACCGCAATTTACAATAATAATTCTCATTTGATCCACAATTTTCAATAATAATCCGCATTTGATAATTCTTTCGGTGAGATTGCAACCTTCTCCAGCGCTGTTATCGGGTTGCTAAATTTATGCACGCGCTGCTTCTCGAAAGCCCGGTTACTATTTTAGCAGCGCGTTTAGCAGCGACCGTTACGGTACGGAGTGATGATAGAGAGCTGCTAAATTGGGTTTAGCAGCGCACCGTTACGGATGCTCTTACGAACGCGATTAAACCTAGTCCAATTTGATGTGTGTGTTAGGGAAGTGTGCCTGAAAAAATGACACAAGTTCGTTGTCCCAACAGATCGCAAATTCTTTACTGCGAGACGATTAAACCTCGGCGAATTTGATATCTATGTTGGAAAAATGTGTTACAGTAGTAGTGTTCGGTTATAATATGGCTCTGTATGAATACGCATGCTTGCCGTTTCATTAGAAGTGTAGTGAAAAGATGTGCCGTTGATAAAATAGGATTGAATTGGTAAAATCCTTTCAACGTGGGAAACCATGGATAATGAAAACAATCTTTAATTTCAGTAAGGTAACAGGAAAGTAATAGTTTGTGTTCTTGATTTTGTTAAATTGTTTTCAAATGCACAATCTTTTGAGAATTGAACATATGCAATATTACTACTTTGATAAATGTTACATACAACGCATATAGCATGTATATATGTTGCATATAACATGTATACATGAAGAATCGAATGATTACAAGCATGAATACATGCTACTATCACTACAAAGAAACTTACGTAGTCCTGCGTCACCAATATATGCGGTCGTGTCTTGTACACAACCCCTCGGATTTTTTTAAACCCAAATCTTCAATAGAATTTTGACATTCAAGTTGGAGCATGGCCCAACTAACGAATACCCAATTAACGAACCGTATCTCCCTCACGCACCCAGCTATTAACCAAATTCTCCCGTTAATATCAAACAATATTCACATCAAGGGGTGTCTCACTTTGCAATTTTGCATTAGCTTTTTACATCATTTGCATTCATTGCCAAAATGCAAGCGAGATTTTTTTGCTGCAATTTTTTTATTGGCTGCAACCGTGGACGCAAAGCGATATTTGCAGTGATTGCAGCATTTGCACTGAATATATCTATACCTATAAAGAAGGATTACTGTCTGTCTGTCTGTCTGTCTGTCTGTCTGTCTGTCTGTCTGTCTGTCTGTCTGTCTGTCTGTCTGTCTGTCTGTCTGTCTGTCTGTCTGTCTGTCTGTCTGTCTGTCTGTCTGTCTGTCTGTCTGTCTGTCTGTCTGTCTGTCTGTCTGTCTGTCTGTCTGTCTGTCTGTCTGTCTGTCTGTCTGTCTGTCTGTCTGTCTGTCTGTCTGTCTGTCTGTCTGTCTGTCTGTCTGTCTGTCTGTCTGTCTGTCTGTCTGTCTGTCTGTCTGTCTGTCTGTCTGTCTGTCTGTCTGTCTGTCTGTCTGTCTGTCTGTCTGTCTGTCTGTCTGTCTGTCTGTCTGTCTGTCTGTCTGTCTGTCTGTCTGTCTGTCTGTCTGTCTGTCTGTCTGTCTGTCTGTCTGTCTGTCTGTCTGTCTGTCTGTCTGTCTGTCTGTCTGTCTGTCTGTCTGTCTGTCTGTCTGTCTGTCTGTCTGTCTGTCTGTCTGTCTGTCTGTCTGTCTGTCTGTCTGTCTGTCTGTCTGTCTGTCTGTCTGTCTGTCTGTCTGTCTGTCTGTCTGTCTGTCTGTCTGTCTGTCTGTCTGTCTGTCTGTCTGTCTGTCTGTCTGTCTGTCTGTCTGTCTGTCTGTCTGTCTGTCTGTCTGTCTGTCTGTCTGTCTGTCTGTCTGTCTGTCTGTCTGTCTGTCTGTCTGTCTGTCTGTCTGTCTGTCTGTCTGTCTGTCTGTCTGTCTGTCTGTCTGTCTGTCTGTCTGTCTGTCTGTCTGTCTGTCTGTCTGTCTGTCTGTCTGTCTGTCTGTCTGTCTGTCTGTCTGTCTGTCTGTCTGTCTGTCTGTCTGTCTGTCTGTCTGTCTGTCTGTCTGTCTGTCTGTCTGTCTGTCTGTCTGTCTGTCTGTCTGTCTGTCTGTCTGTCTGTCTGTCTGTCTGTCTGTCTGTCTGTCTGTCTGTCTGTCTGTCTGTCTGTCTGTCTGTCTGTCTGTCTGTCTGTCTGTCTGTCTGTCTGTCTGTCTGTCTGTCTGTCTGTCTGTCTGTCTGTCTGTCTGTCTGTCTGTCTGTCTGTCTGTCTGTCTGTCTGTCTGTCTGTCTGTCTGTCTGTCTGTCTGTCTGTCTGTCTGTCTGTCTGTCTGTCTGTCTGTCTGTCTGTCTGTCTGTCTGTCTGTCTGTCTGTCTGTCTGTCTGTCTGTCTGTCTGTCTGTCTGTCTGTCTGTCTGTCTGTCTGTCTGTCTGTCTGTCTGTCTGTCTGTCTGTCTGTCTGTCTGTCTGTCTGTCTGTCTGTCTGTCTGTCTGTCTGTCTGTCTGTCTGTCTGTCTGTCTGTCTGTCTGTCTGTCTGTCTGTCTGTCTGTCTGTCTGTCTGTCTGTCTGTCTGTCTGTCTGTCTGTCTGTCTGTCTGTCTGTCTGTCTGTCTGTCTGTCTGTCTGTCTGTCTGTCTGTCTGTCTGTCTGTCTGTCTGTCTGTCTGTCTGTCTGTCTGTCTGTCTGTCTGTCTGTCTGTCTGTCTGTCTGTCTGTCTGTCTGTCTGTCTGTCTGTCTGTCTGTCTGTCTGTCTGTCTGTCTGTCTGTCTGTCTGTCTGTCTGTCTGTCTGTCTGTCTGTCTGTCTGTCTGTCTGTCTGTCTGTCTGTCTGTCTGTCTGTCTGTCTGTCTGTCTGTCTGTCTGTCTGTCTGTCTGTCTGTCTGTCTGTCTGTCTGTCTGTCTGTCTGTCTGTCTGTCTGTCTGTCTGTCTGTCTGTCTGTCTGTCTGTCTGTCTGTCTGTCTGTCTGTCTGTCTGTCTGTCTGTCTGTCTGTCTGTCTGTCTGTCTGTCTGTCTGTCTGTCTGTCTGTCTGTCTGTCTGTCTGTCTGTCTGTCTGTCTGTCTGTCTGTCTGTCTGTCTGTCTGTCTGTCTGTCTGTCTGTCTGTCTGTCTGTCTGTCTGTCTGTCTGTCTGTCTGTCTGTCTGTCTGTCTGTCTGTCTGTCTGTCTGTCTGTCTGTCTGTCTGTCTGTCTGTCTGTCTGTCTGTCTGTCTGTCTGTCTGTCTGTCCGTATGTTCCTTATAGAATCGAAAACTACTGAACCAATCGGGATGAAAGTATGCATGTAGAGGTTTTTTGGGGCCAGGAAAGGTTTTAGTGATGGTTAGAAACCCCTCCCCCCACTAAGAGGGGGGGCTCCCATACAAATGAAACAGAAATTTCTGCATAACTCGACAACTAATCAAGCAGATAGAACAAAATTTGGCATGTGGGTGTTTTCGGTGACAAGAATTTATTCTATGGTAAATTGAGACCCCTCCCCTCTTTATAAGGGGAATTATAATTCCTCTCCTCTTTAAAAGGGGGGGGGGGGGCTTCCATACAAATTTCCTCATAACTCGAGAACTAATCAAGCAAATGGAACCAAATTTGGCATGTGAAGGTTTTCGAGGGCAATAAAATTTCTATAGTAAATCAGGACCCCTCCCCACTTTAAGAGGGGGGCTCCTGTACCAAAGAAACACAATTTTCCTCATAACTCGAGAAGTAATTAAGCAAATGAAACAAAATTTGGCATGTGGGTGTTTTTGGAGACAAAAATTTTTTCTATAATGATTTGGGACCCCTCCCCGTTTTAGAAGGGGGGGATCCTATACACATGAAATACAAATTTCCTCATAACTGAAGAACTAATCAAGCAAATGGAACAAAATTTGGCATGTGAAAGTTTTCGAGGGCAAGAATATTTTCTATGGTGAATAAGGACCCCTCCCCACTTTAAGAGGGGGGGCTCTTATACAAACGAAATACAAATTTCCTCATAACTCGAGAACTAATCAAGCAAATGGAACAAAATTTGGCACGTGGGTGTTTTTGGAGACAAAGTTTTTTTCTATGATGAATTGGGACCCCTCCCCACTTTAGGAAGGGGGGCTCCTATACAAATGAAATGCAAATTTCCTCATAACTCGAGAATTAATCAAGCAAATGGAACCAAATTTGGCATGTGAAAGTTTTCTAGGGCATGAATATTTTCTATGGTGAATTAGAACCCCTCCCCACTTTAAGAGGGGGGGCTCCTATACAAACGAAATACAAATTTCCTCATAACTCGAGAACTAATCAAGTACATGGAACCAAATTTGACACGTGGGTGTTTTTGGAGACAAAAATTTTTTCTATGATGAATTGGGACCCCTACCCACTTTAGGAGGGGGGCTCCTATACAAATGAAATTCAAATTTCCTCATAACTCGAGAACTAATCAAGCAAATAGAACCAAATTTGGCATGTGGAGGTTTCTGGAGGCAAAAATATTTTCTATGGTGGTCCACGTGGGTGTTTTTGGAGACAAAATTTTTTTCTATGATGAATTGGGACCCCTCCCCACTTTAGGAAGGGGGGATCCTGTACAAACGAAATACAAATTTCCTCATAACTGAAGAACTAATCAAGCAAATGGAACCAAATTTGGCATGTGAAAGTTTTCGAGGGCAAGAATATTTTCTATGGTGAATAAGGACCCCTCCCCACTTTAAGAGGGGGGGCTCTTATACAAACGAAATACAAATTTCCTCATAACTCGAGAACTAATCAAGCAAATGGAACAAAATTTGGCACGTGGGTGTTTTTGGAGACAAAGTTTTTTTCTATGATGAATTGGGACCCCTCCCCACTTTAGGAAGGGGGGCTCCTATACAAATGAAATGCAAATTTCCTCATAACTCGAGAATTAATCAAGCAAATGGAACCAAATTTGGCATGTGAAAGTTTTCTAGGGCATGAATATTTTCTATGGTGAATTAGAACCCCTCCCCACTTTAAGAGGGGGGGCTCCTATACAAACGAAATACAAATTTCCTCATAACTCGAGAACTAATCAAGTACATGGAACCAAATTTGACACGTGGGTGTTTTTGGAGACAAAAATTTTTTCTATGATGAATTGGGACCCCTACCCACTTTAGGAGGGGGGCTCCTATACAAATGAAATTCAAATTTCCTCATAACTCGAGAACTAATCAAGCAAATAGAACCAAATTTGGCATGTGGAGGTTTCTGGAGGCAAAAATATTTTCTATGGTGGTCCACGTGGGTGTTTTTGGAGACAAAATTTTTTTCTATGATGAATTGGGACCCCTCCCCACTTTAGGAAGGGGGGATCCTGTACAAACGAAATACAAATTTCCTCATAACTGAAGAACTAATCAAGCAAATGGAACCAAATTTGGCATGTGAAAGTTTTTGAGGGCAAGAATATTTTCTATGGTGAATAAGGACCCCTCCCCACTTTAAGAGGGGGGGCTCCTATACAAACGAAATACAAATTTCCTTATAACTCTAGAACTAATCAAGCAAATGGAACCAAATTTGGCATGTGGGAGATTTTGGAGTCTTGAATTTATTTTACGATAGTTAGAGACCTCTCACCCCTGTGGTAGGGGGATATGGACTCTCATACAAATAAAACAGAAATTTTTGCGAAACTCAAAAACTAATCGAACTTGAGAAATTTGAGACTCTTCCATAAAACATTAGTCAATACAAGACCACAAAAACTATCTATAGTAACACTAGATCATTCAGGACGAGACGGTCGCGAGTGTTGCCGGTGACCCGCCGTCGGAAGCGCCTTCCACTGGGGGGCTTGCAAAACTCGAAATTGTGACAAAGATCATCCGAGATTCATGATTTATGTACAACACAGGTTAATTTGTGGCAATACGAAGTTTGTCGGGTCAGCTAGTATTTTATAAATACGTACTTTTCAAGGGTTGTTCCGTCTGTCGCCGAGGTGACTTTTAGCCCCGCCCCACTGTCCGCTGGCCTGAGGCATAGAAGTATAAAGGCGCAGCGCTCGCTGTGCAGAGCCTTAGTCTTAATTTGAATGCGAACGGTGTAAAACACCAAGAAGAGAAAATAACGTTATGTTGGCGTATCGTGACAACGTGGCATATCAGGCCACATGTTTGCACCAATGAAGGTGCAGGTAGGATAATTTAGCTATGTAAGCATATTTAGCAATAAAACCGCTTGCGCGTGAGGTGCTAATCCTCTTTCATCGCGCAGCAGTCTAGGTGTACATTGTGTTGTAAGTTTTTAAAAAGAATACCGAATCACTTTGGTAGTTTTGTGGCGCAGCCGGTAGGATTTGCGGAAAATCCAGTGGTGTGAGGAAATCGATACAAAATCAAGGAGGTTTCTAAAGCGATTGGAACAACAGAAATCTTTAGCTGGTCATGCTAGGCAACAGTTGGAGCAAACAACGCAGCAGCGACACCGGTAACAGAACAACAGCTTACCAATCCGCCACTCACCCGCATCAGATGTTAACAGTTATAATACTGTAAGTATCTTACCTACACCTTATTTTCTTAAACATAATCATGCCTGAAACAAGACTCAGTGAGATCGAGCAGCTGAGAGCCCAGCTTAACGAGCTCCAATTGAAAATTGAACAGAGACAGGGTAATCAAATCCCTGACTCAATAAAAACATGTCGGAATTCACCGGCAATAGAAAGGAATTCTCGTCTTGGCTAGAAGAGCTAGACGAGATTTACACCGACTACGCCATAAAAGGCGAAAACGGTGAACCTGATACCTTAGACCGCTACTATCTAAGAGCTATCAGGAACAAAATTAAGGGAGAAGCCCGCACAATCTTATGTGCGAATGGCAGCCCCAAATCCATTGCGAGTATCAAAGCGATACTCACGGAGAATTACGGAGATCAAAAGGATCTTTCAACAAACTTAACTCTCCTATTCCACTTGAGGAAAGGAGAGAAGAGTAATTTGAAGTTCTTCAGCGATACTAAAGAGCTGAACACTAAACTAAAGACCAACCTGCAACTAAATCCGATGACGGTAAACGAATTAATTTACGCGATTACCGTGACTAAATACTTAGACAACATTGGCGAACCTTTGGCATCAATTATTCGTCAATCAAATCCTAAATCCCTTGAAGCCGCATATCAAGATGTCTGCATCAACCAGAATGCGGAAATTCGAACAAAACCTTTCAAAAATTTTGAAAGGCATAAACATAACAATAACCCTAATTACAGCGGCGCCAGCCACAACGTAAAAACAAATTTTAAGCCGACTACCGAGCGGAAACCGCCACCTAATCGAAAAATGAAAACAGAAACCAACGCAAACGAAGTGGACGGACACGCGAGTGATCTCAGTGAAGAAGAAATTGAAGCAGAAGAAATATCGAGTGAAGAATGTGACGAATCAAATTTTCAGCGAGTCCGTGTGAGAAAGTCGAAGACGTAAACTTTTTGCCATATCTTCGACTACCAACAACAAAAGGTTATTTAAATATTTTAGTTGACACTGGCGCAAACAAATCGTATTTGAATCCAGAACATGTCAAAAATGCAAAAACGATCAAACAATCCGCCGTCGTTAAGAATAAGAATGGAACATTTGAAATTGATAAAATGGTAAACGTGAACCTTTTCCCAGAAGCAGGTGATGAAAAATTGCCTTTTCATGTATTTCGTTTCCATAAATTTTTTGATGGACTTTTAGGCTATGAAAACCTTGCCATCCTAAAAGCCAAAATTAATACTAACAATCATGCGTTAATTATTAAAAACCAAATCTTTCCGTTTTCTAAATACCGCGTAAATTCAGTAAACTTTCACGATCAGAAGGAAAACCTTTTTGAAATATGCACAACAGCAAACGGTTCTTTCCTCATAGATAGGGATATTTACCTCACAAACAAAATAATACTTAAACCGGGAGTGTACAAAGCGATAAACAATAAAGCCACGGTGCATCTCGTAGCGAAAGAAAAGAATGTGAAATGCTCTCAGGCCGTTTGCATGTGAATGTTTTTCAATGACGCAGGAGGAAAAAGATTTCAAACTTAATTTTCCTGCTGAACATATGAATAAGGAAGAGAGGAGGCTGCTAAGCAAGACTTTGAAACCGTACAAAGATGTTTTCTTCGCGGAGAACGATAGATTAACGTTCACCCACGAAGTCAAACACAATATTAAAACCACTGATGAATTACCAATTCATCCGAAAACTTACAAATATCCATATCATCTTCGAGAAGAAGTCTCGATGCAGATTCAAAAACTGCTTGAGAGTGGAATTATTAGGGAGTCCTCTTCTCAATGGACGTCCCCTATTTGGGTGGTACCCAAAAAAATTGATAACTCGGGTAGACATAAGTTTCGCATAGTGGTCGACTATCGAAAACTCAACGAGAAAACCCCGGCAGATCGATATCCGATCCCCGAAATTAGTGAAATACTAGACAGACTTGGTAAAGCACAATACTTTACGGTTCTAGATTTGGCAAGTGGTTTTCACCAAATTGAGGTGAACCCCAAAGACGTGCCAAAAACGGCATTCAATGTTGACCACGGCAAATACGAATTCGTTCGTATGCCGTTCGGGCTGAAAAACGCCCCAGCAACATTCCAACGGCTGATGGACTCGGTGTTAAGGAAACACCTAGGCATACGCTGTTTTGTATACATGGATGATATCATTATCTATAGTATTAATTTACAAACTCATTTGAGTGATATACAAAAGATTCTTCAAACTTTAAGAGAAGCTAACCTGAAAGTGCAATGTGACAAATCCGAATTCTTGAGAAAAGAAGTTGAGTTTTTAGGACGTCTGGTCACAATAGAGGGTGTTCGTCCGAATCCTCAAAAGATTGAATCAATTAAATCCTGGCCTTTGCCGAAAAATCGAAAAGATTTGAAATCATTTTTAGGGACCATCAGTTACTACAGACGGTTTATCCCTCGCTTTGCCCATATTGCAAAACCAATGACCTCACAATTGAGGAAAGAAGTGAAAAATATCAACATTAGCCCCGAATATGAAAAAACATTTGAACTACTTAAAGACATCATATCTAGTAATCTGCTTCTCACTTATCCTAATTTTGAGGAACCGTTTATTCTGACAACGGATGCCTCAAATGTCGCTATTGGTGCCGTCCTATCCCAACTTGTGAACGGAATTGAACGACCTATAGCGTATTTATCCAGAACATTGTCGAGAGCGGAGGAAAATTACTCTGCCACAGCCAAAGAACTTCTCGCAATCTATTTTGCAGCAAAGACATTTCGACCTTATCTATACGGAAAACAATTTACAATTTATACTGTTCACGAGCCGCTCACGAAAGAACTGAAGCTCACAGATACTACAGGAAGGGTGACGAGACAGCGCTTGTATCTTGAACAATTCGATTTTAAAATTTTATATAAAAAAACCTGATTTAATCCACCCAGTGGTGAAAGGAACCTTTGTTATACAGTCTTACTTGCAATTTGAGATAGAAATCGACACGTTTGGTTTACATGAAATTTTTGGAAATTGAAGAAGTTTACAAAATTTGAACCAGATAGAAGCACAGAAGGCTGGTAAATGGCTTGGTAATGCGTACCATCGGTGCCTTGGGCACTGGGCATAAAATAGACCCCACAGTGGTTCACAGCCTCTTACCTAGCAACTCCTACCCCAACCTCCTCGTGGTACCAGCCGGGATACGAGCAACCTCGGGTGGAGATCGGGTAACCAACCCCGGTGGAAACCAAGGTCGTATGCTGACAGGGGAGGAGGGCTCCTTCGAGCTACGTTGGCCCTCCGGCGATACTGTGGGGTTGGTTGCGGGCTTTGCAAGCCTGAACCACTAAAAAAAACCAAAGCAATGGACTCCGTAAGTAATAATAATAACTCTAATCGGAACAATCGGCAAAGACCCAGGCGACGAAAACGGACTAACGATTGGAAATTAGGAACATGGAACTGTCGGTCTCTAAATTTCCTCGGAAGTACCCACGTGCTTTCTAAAGAAGTGAAGAGCCGCAAGTTCGACATCGTAGCGCTGCAGGAGGTATGCTGGAAAGGAACGATGGTACGTACGTATAGAGATGGTCATACCATCTACCAGAGCTGCGGCAATACACACGAGCTGGGCACAGCTTTTATAGTGATGGGCGAGATGCAGAAGCGGGTGATCGGGTGGTGGCCGATCAACCCCCGAATGTGCAGATTAAGAATCAAGGGCCGATTCTTCAATATAAGCATAATTAACGTGCACAGCCCTCACCTCGGAAGTACCGATGATGACAAAGACGAATACTACGCGCAGTTGGAGCGTGAATACGACCGCTGCCCAAGACATGATGTCAAAATTATCATCGGGGACTGTAATGCTCAGGTTGGTCAGGAGGAGGAATTCAAACCGGTGATTGAACGGTTCAGCGCTCACCCGCAAACGAACGAAAACGGCCTAAGACTTGTCGACTTCGCCGCCTCCAAGAACATGGCCATACGTAGTACCTTCTTCCAGCATAACCTCTACCATCGGTACACCTGGAGATCACCCAACCAGACAGAATCACAAATCGACCACGTTCTGATAGATGGTCGGCACTTTTCAGACATTATCGACGTCAGAACCTATCCGGGCGCTAACATTGATTCGGATCACTACCTAGTGATGGTAAGGATACGTCAAAAACTATCTGTTGTGAACAACATACGATACCGCCGCCCGCCACGGTATAATCTAGCGCGACTGAAGCAACCAGAGGTCGCCGAAAACTACGCGTTATCTCTCGAAACCGCGCTGCCGGAAGAGGGAGAGCTGGATGAAGCCCCTCTTGAAGACTGTTGGAATGCCGTGAAAACAGCCATTAACAGCGTAGCGGAGAACGTCCTAGGCAGTGTGGCACCGAATCGACGTAACGAATGGTTTGACGAGGAATGCCAGCAGATATTGGATGAGAAGAACGCAGCGCGGGTACAAATGCTGCGTAGAGCCACCCGTCAGAATGTGGAGCGATACAAACAGAAGCGGAGGCAGCAAACCCGGCTCTTCAAGGAAAAGAAGCGCCACCAAGAGGAGAAGGAGTGCGAAGAACTCGAACAGCTGTACCGCTTTCACGACACACGGAAGTTCTATCAGAAACTCAACGGATCTCGCAAAGGCTTCGTGCCGCGGGCCGAAATGTTCAGAGATAAAGATGGAGGTATCTTGACTGATGACCGTGCGGTGATCGAAAGGTGGAAGCAGCACTACGATGAACACCTGAATGGCGTGCAGGCGGAAGACCATGATAGCGGAGGAAGTGACCACATTGGTGCAGCAAGCGACGAAGATGTGCCACCCCCATCGATAAGGGAAGTTAAAGAAGCCATCCAGCGGCTGAAGAACAACAAAGCAGCGGGAAAGGATGGCATTGGAGCGGAACTTATTAAAATGGGCCCGGACAAGTTGGCCGGCTGTCTGCATCAATTGATTGTCAAGATTTGGGATACGGAACGACTATCGGAGGAGTGGAAAGACGGGGTTATCTGCCCTATCTACAAGAAAGGTGATAAGCTGGATTGTGAGAACTACCGAGCCATCACTATCCTGAATGCCGCCTACAAAGTGCTGTCCCAAGTCCTCTTTCATCGATTATCACCAATAGCCAATAGATTTGTGGGAAGTTACCAGGCCGGCTTCATGGAGGGTCGGTCTACAACAGACCAAATCTTCACCCTGCGGCAGATCCTCCAGAAGTGCCGCGAATACCGAGTCCCCACACACCACCTGTTCATCGATTTCAAAGCCGCATATGATAGCGTAAACCGACAAGAGCTATGGAAAATTTTGGACGAAAACGGCTTTCCGGGTAAGCTTACTAGACTTATCATGGCTACGATGGATGGAATCCAGTGCTGTGTGAGAATCTCGGGTGGATTGTCGGACCCATTCGAATCTCGCAGGGGACTTCGACAAGGAGATGGTCTTTCCTGCCTGCTATTCAACATTGCGCTTGAAGGTGTTATAAGGCGAGCGGCGATCGAAATGCGGGGCACGATTTTCAATAAATCCAGTCAATTTATCTGCTTTGCTGACGACGTGGATGCTGTCGGCAGAACATTTGAGGCGGTGGAAGATCAGTACACCAGACTGAAACGCGAAGCAGAGAAGATTGGATTGCAGATAAATACGTCTAAAACGAAGTATATGCTGGCGGGCGGGACCGAGCGCGACAGGGCTCGCTTGGGCAGCACCGTGGTAATCGACGGGGATGAGTTCGAGGTAGTCGACGAGTTCGTATACCTTGGCTCGCTGGCAACAGAGGACAACAATACCAGCCGTGAGATTAAAAGACGTATTATCAGCGGAAGTCGGGCCTACTACGGACTCCACAAACACTTGCGGTCGAACAATCTGAGCCCCCGTACAAAGTGCACATTGTACAAAACGCTAATTAGACCGGTTGTCCTCTACGGGCACGAAACGTGGACATTGCTAGAAGAGGACCTACGAGCACTCGGAGTTTTCGAACGGCGGGTGCTAAGAACCATCTTTGGCGGAGTGCAAGAGAACGGTGTATGGAGGCGAAGAATGAACCACGAGCTCGCGCGTCTCTACGGCGAACCAAGTATTCAGAAAGTGGTTAAAGCTGGACGGATACGTTGGGCAGGACATGTTGCTAGAATGCCGGACAACTATCCTGCAAAAATGGTTTTCGCATCAAATCCGGTAGGAACAAGACGAAGAGGGGCACGGCGAGCGAGGTGGCAAGACCAGGTGGAGCGAGATCTGGCGAGCACTGGGTGCCCGCGGAACTGGAGATCAGTTGCCATGGACCGAAACAGATGGAGAAATTATACTGCGCAGGCCTTGTCATAAGACGTTAGGCCAATTAAGTAAGTAAGTAAGTAAGTAAGAAGCACAGAAGCACTTATAAATTTTGATAGTTTCTTTTCTCATGAAATTGCTGAGTAAGTTGTTACTAATGAGGGTAAGTGCAAGTAAAAGTAAGTTGTAAGATGAAATATTATTCTTTAACATATACATTGCGTAGTAAAGGTCTAGTTAATAGATTTTTGAACCATGCATAATTTCCTGTAACGCCATTCTATTTGATTCACAACAATAAAGTTTTCTTGAATAAATTTCATCAATTTTTATGAACCTTCGGTTACTCACGTTGTTGTATTTTATACACCATATGTAGGTTTTTGAATGCCATATTGTTATATAGTTACAAATCGTATGTTACGTATATACTAACGTATATTCTTCAATAAACTTGTTATGAGTAAAATGTCAGAATTATTCAATGCATTAACACTTTAAATTGTTAGGAAAATAGATTAGCAAAATCCGACATCACAGAAACTAAGCAAGTAGCATGTGAGGTGTACCGCAATTGGCCCCAACTGGAATTTTCTTCATATGGAAAAATGGTGTCTGTGTGCAGCAAAACTACCAGCAAATGTAAAATGTTTAAAATGTATCCATCTGTATCCATCTGCTAGTAGTCGAGTAATTCGGGGTCAAAATCAGGGTATTTTTTATAATCAAAGTTCTACAGTTCGTAAACAAGCAAACATAGAGGTATACTATATTCAGCAAAGTTGTGTATTTTTATTATTTATACAACTTTGTAATACATGAAATAGTCATACAACAATTACAAAAAGAGCTAAAATAGAAAAACTGATTTTTCAAATTCATATACAATAAATAAGATCTCTTCGTTGAAGAGATAGAAGGTTACTGTCTTCAGCAAAATTTCTTATAATAATATGGTCTAAAACTTTGCAGAACACATCAATGTGTTATATTGAAACTGAAGGAAAATAATTTTTTTATTTCACTTTTAGGGGGATTAATCAAAATTCAAATTCTACCAGAAGATAGAGCTTTCAATTTTAAGAAACTCTTCCAAAGCTTCGATAAACTTAAAATCAAGTTTTCCTAGTCAAAACTCTAGTGCGCACGTTTTCTTTGGTTTTGGGCTATTGTGCGCGCGAGTAACTGTGTTATCAAAGTTGGCGCGAGTGTTCGAGGGTTAATATCTTTTGACCGGTAAAACCAATTCTTATGAAATTTTGCATATATATTCGTAGTGTGAAAACCTCTCGTTTGATATTAAAATAATTGAAATTGGGTTATTTTTCTTGGTTAAAATCACTATAAATTATTGTTAATTTTGGTGTGGTGTATTGAATTACTCATAACTTTCCAATTATAGATCCAATCAAAAAACCATTCAATAGTGATCTATCCGGCTATATTACCTGCCAAATGAAACTAATAGCACGTAAATCGGTTTGGCCATCTCTGAGAAACAGGCGATCATTTGAACCTTGTCAAAACTGGTTTTTTAAGCATAACTTTTAAACCACTTGTTTGTTTTCAATAAAAATTGTCGTGAAGTTTAGCAATAGTGAGAGCTTTTATTTGGTACTAAGATCGATGAAATCGGTTATGTAGTCCCGGAGAAAACCGTGTCACGTAATTTTCACATTTTTGCTTATAACTTTTAAACTAAAAGTCAGACCACGAAACCATTTAATAGTGATATACTAGGTAAAAATACCTTTCAAATAAAAGTTATAGCAGACGAATCGGTTCAGCCATCTCCGAGAAATAGGCGATTGAAAATTGAAGCACACACACATACACACATACACACACACACACACACACACACACACACACACACACACACACACACACACACACACACACACACACACACACACACACACACACACACACATACGGCCCTCCGGGCCTCAGATCGACTCCGTGTTTTTCGACCAATTCCTAAACCTTTGTACTGTGTACTATACAAAGGTAAAATGGTAAACAGAACGTCGTAGCGGACGGCCTATCCAGGATCCCAAAGGCGGAAATCAACAACCGGGAGATGGAGAACGAGGTTTACGAGGACGACAACCTGTATGGAACTTCACCTGTGAATAGGTTTAAAATTCAAATCTTTTTTAGGGTAACCGATAATAAACGAAAAAGCCCGTACTTATTGGTTCAAATTTTTGCAGGCTACACCAGGCACGTTTATCACCGACCATACTGCGATGAGGAAAGTCTGACCGGATTCCTTAAGGAACATATCAATCCAAAGATAACAAATGGTATATTCGCACCATTGGAGATGGTGAGACTCTGCACAAAGGTTGCGGACAAAATTTTTCGAAAAAAAGTCAAAATTGAATATTGTAATCTGAAATTGCCGGACATAATTGAACCAAGGGAACAAGAGGAATTTATTAAGCGAAGTCATAACTTCAGTCATCGAAGTTGTAAAATTGTTTACGACGAAATTAGTAAATCCGTCTTCTTCCCCGGACTTTACAAACAACTGCAAGACTTTTCTAGAAATTGTGAGGACTGCAGACTAGCAAATTATGAAAGACATCCATTTAAAATTCCGATTACAAGACGTATGTATGACAGACCATTCGACATTATCTACATGGACGTTTTGCCTTTCTACTATATAAATATATAGTATAAAGGTATAGAAATCACTTGGAAAACCGGAAATGGAAAGAAGGTCCTGCGGGCCGAATGTTATATACTATTCGACTCAGTTTCGAAAACTGAGCATTTTCTGTGTGTGTATGTATGTGTGTGTGTGTGTGTGTGTGTGTGTGTGTGTGTGTGTGTGTGTGTGTGTGTGTGTGTGTGTGTGTGTGTGTGTGTGTGTGTGTGTGTGTGTGTGTGTGTGTGTGTGTGTGTGTGTGTGTGTGTGTGTGTGTGTGTGTGTGTGTGTGTGTGTATGTAACGCTTTTAATTTCACTCACTTTTCTCGGAGATGGCTGGACCGATTTTAATGTTCTTAGTGTCAAATGAAAGGTCTAGGTGTCCCATTGGTCGCTATTGAATTTCATACTGATCGGACTTTTAGTTCAAAAGTTATGTATAAAAATACGAAAAATATGGGACTTCATTATCTCATAGATCCCTTAACCGATTTGAACAAAATTGATTGCATATGAAAGAGGAGCCTTACAAACCCTTAACTTCCAAATTTCATGATGATTGGACTTGTAGTTTGAAAGTTACATAAAGAAATGTGAAAAAATAGTATTTAAAACATATTTTTGTAACATTTAAGAATTAATTCAATGAAAAACATCACACATTTCATTATTATTTGAAAATTACTGCTAAGATCTATCAAACGAAACCGAGTTATTTAAAATCGGACGGTTCATTCAAAAGTTATTCAAACTTTAACACTTAAGCACCGTATATTAAACCGTTAAAACGTGTGAAATCAAAACGTATCAATCAAATGTTGATTGAATTCAATGTGTGCGATGTATGTATGTATGTATGTATGTATGTATGTATGTATGTATGTATGTATGTATGTATGTATGTATGTATGTATGTATGTATGTATGTATGTATGTATGTATGTATGTATGTATGTATGTATGTATGTATGTATGTATGTATGTATGTATGTATGTATGTATGTATGTATGAATGTATGTATGTATGCATGTATGTATGTATGTATGTATGTATGTATGTATGTATGCATGTATGTATGTATGTATGTATGTATGTATGTATGTATGTATGTATGTATGTATGTATGTATGTATGTATGTATGTATGTATGTATGTATGTATGTATGTATGTATGTATGTATGTATGTATGTATGTATGTATGTATGTATGTATGTATGTATGTATGTATGTATGTATGTATGTATGTATGTATGTATGTATGTATGTATGTATGTAAGTATGTAAGTATGTATGTATGTATGTATGTATGTATGTATGTATGTATGTATGTATGTATGTATGTATGTATGTATGTATGTATGTATGTATGTATGTATGTATGTATGTATGTATGTATGTATGTATGTATGTATGAATGTATGTATGTATGTATGTATGTATGTATGTATGTATGTATGTATGTATGTATGTATGTATGTATGTATGTATGTATGTTGTATGTATGTATGTGTATGTGATGACAATTTGCAATGAAATTCAAGAAAAGTGAGAAACATGTCAATAGTCTGAAGTTTTTGAAGCCTCTTAGTGGAATACGAACTCTGAAATAAAAGAAAAGAAAAAAGCTTTTACCGACTAAATTCCACTATTTAATATTTATTCGCGACAGATACGTATACGCTTTGAAATAAGACACGGATGAAGCCTGCACGTCGTAGGCGAACTACGTATCTGTCGCAAATAAATATTAAATAGCGGGATTCAATTGCAAAGTTTTTTCTTTTCTTTGATTTTAGATTTCAATTGTCATTTTCTTCACTTGTTGTTACTCACAATTGTACACGAAAAGCAAAAAGCGGAGAAAAGCAGTTAATTTAAATATATAAGTATAGTAGTGTATAGGATCAAAATACTAGTGAGTTGATTTTTCCAAATAAATTTATACAAATTTCAAACAAATTTTGCGCATCAATATATGCTCTTTTCAATCCATAGATACTACAGCTTAGAAATGTTATATGAAAAATAGGAAGTAAACGTTGCACGGTAGTAACTTTGTAAGATTTGTTTTTATTAGTGACATTTTAAAGGACAGATGTCTTATGTCATGTATCATGTTTTAATAAATAAATCAAAAATGACAAGCACTGGAAATCATATCGATCATATTTCTCATTATCAAGCATGTTTACGGCGCAGTTTTTGCACTATTTTTCGACCTCATCTTGTTTTCCTAACCCTCTAACATTGTAAAAACGATGCGATCAAGCTAATGACTATCTTTTCATGAAAGTACATTCAAAAGAAGGTCAAGTTTTGATTTTCATGCAAAAATAGTTATCTGAAGGAGCGCCAGCTAAGAAAAAGTTCAATTTCTCTTTTTCATATCTAATGCTCTATTCAGTTATTTTTTCTAATTCAGATATATTGCAAAATTGAAGCCAAGCAAACTAATAGTAAAATTTTGAGATTAATCATTTTGTTGTAGATATCCTTTTTCTTCAAAAGCGAAGTATAATAATAATTTTTCTGAACTCTTGTTTTTCAAAGATGCTAATTTTTGAACGCATGGTATTAATATCAAAATATCAAAAAAATCTACCCTTTGGGCTAAAACCACTCAAAAAAAATATCAAAAACCCGATTTAATCCACCTAGTGGTGAAAGGAACCTTTGTTATACGGTCTTACTTGCTATTTGAGATAGAAATCGACACGTCTTTGGAAAATAATTCATTTATTGGTTGTAGTTGCGTAGTGCGTTGGTTTACATAATATTTTTGAAAATTGCATAAGTTTACAAAATTTGAACAAAATAGGAACACTTTTAAATTTTGATGAAAAAAGGATCATGAAATTGCTGAGTAAGGATAAGTAAGTTGTTATTAATCTGAGTAAGTGCAAATAAAAGTAAGTTGTAAGAGGAAATCTTTTCCTTTAGCATATACATTGTCTAGTAAAGGTCTAGTTTATAGGTTTTTGAACTATGCATAGTTTCCTGTAATGCCATTCTATTTGAATCACATCAATAGAGTTTTCTTGAATAATTTTCATCAATTTTTATTAACTCACGCTGTTGTATTTTATACAACACGTGTAGGTTTTTCAACGCCATATTGTTATAAAGTTACAAATCGTTGTTTAACTAACGTATATTCTTCAACAAACTTATTGTGAGCAAAATATCATAATTATTCAATGCATTAATAATTTAAATTGTTGGGAAAATTTATGCAGCAAAACTATCAGCAAATGTAAAATGTTTAAAATGTATCCGTCTGCTGATAGTCGAGTAATTCGGAGTCAAAATTAGGGTATTCTTTATAATCAAAGTTCTACAGTTCCTAAACAAGCAAACATACAGGTATACTATTTTCAGGAAAGTTGTGTATTTTTACTATTTGTACAATTTTGTAGTACATGAAAAAGTCATGCAACAATTACAAAAAGAGCAATGATAGAAAAACTGATTTTACAAATTCATACACAATAAATAAGATTTTTCTATCTTCGCTGCACAGATAGAAGGTTACTGTCTTTCGCAAAATTTCCTGTAATAATATGCTCTATAACTTTGCAGAACACATCAATGTGTTATATTGACACTGAAGAAAAATATTTTTTTTATTTCACTTTTAGGGGGTTTAATAAAAATTTAAATTCCACCAGACGATAGAGCTTCCAATTTCAAGAAACTCTTCCAAAGGTTCGATCAACCTAAAACCAAGTTTTTCCAGTCAAAACTCTAGTGCACACGTTTTCTTTGGTTTGGGGCTATTGTGCGCGCGAGTAACTGTGTTACAAAAGTTGGCGCGAGTGTTCGACGGTTAATATATTTTAATCGGTAAAACCAATTCTTATGAAATTTTGCATATATATTCGTAGTCTCAAAACCTCTCGTTTGATATTAAAATAATTGAAATTAGGTAAATTATCTTGGTTAAAATCATTATAAATTATTGTACATTTTGGTGTGGTGTATACGGTTGCTCATAACTTTCAAATTTAAAGGCCAATCAAAAAACCATTCAATAGTGTTCTATTAGAATATATTATCTTTCAAATGAGACTAATAGCAAATAAATCGGTTTGGCCATCTCTAAGAAACAGGCGATAATTATTACCTTGTCAAAACTGGTTTTTTAAGCATAACTTTTAAACTACTTGTTTGTCTTCAATTAAAAATTCCTGAACAATTTAGCTTTAATAAGGGCTTTCATTTGTTACTAAGATCGTTGAAATCGGTCATGTAGTTTTGAAGAAACCCGTGTCACGTATTTTTCACATTTTTGCTTATAACTTTTAAACGAAACGTCGTGTCACGAAACAACTCAATAGTGATCTACTAGACAATAACACCTTTCAAACAAAAGTAATAGCGAACCATTCGGTTCAGCCATCTCTGAGAAACAGGCGATAGAAAAAATCATTACATACATACACACACACACACACACACACAGACATTGCTCAAATCGTCGAACCCTATCGATTGGTATATGTGACTTGGCCCTCCGGGCCTCGGATCAATTTCGTGTTTTTCGACCAATTTTTAAACCTTTGTTATAGTATAACAAAGGTAAAAATCTGCTATGAAAACATATCTCATATTGTCAGTTCAAAACAAGTTTCGTATGTGGCTCTGAAACCCGAAAGTTATGGCCGACCGATTATAAAACTAAATAAGGTGTATTTTTTTGAAACGATGGTTCTGCAATTTATAAAGGGACGGTAGGGGAAAGAAATGAATTTTTATTTTATTTTTGGAGAAGGTGGGGAAGAGCGGAAAGGAAGGGGGGGGGGGTATTGGTAGCTATGCTTGACAAGTAGTCATTTTGACTCCTACCTTTTGTCCAATACTGGAAGGTGCATGAGTCGAACCAAGCTGTAATCTAAGATTACAACCGGATTCGAACCCACAACACCCGCCAGGGCATGTGATTCGCTGGTACTTGTACCTTTGAACCATAGAGGCGCTGGACAAAAGGAGACCGCAAAATCCACTTCTCAAGAATAGCGACGCGTTTTGGTTGGGTTATCGACACATATTGTGTCGCTTCCTGCATCAATTGCAGATTACCACCGAGCGAGAAGCTTTAATCTAACTACTATTTACTTTCAGGACGACGACTTCTTTCCCCTACCGTCCCTTTACCAATTGCAGAACCATCGTTTCAAAAAAATATTAATATATATATGTATGACTGCATTTCAAGGTCAAGACTAAAAAAACTTGAGATTAGTCTGAATAAGGTGTTCATCAAATAACATAAATGACGCTTACAAGTATTTACGCACCCAAGGAAAGAAAATATAATTATTCTTCGCAATACGTTGTGAATTTTACTGGCAAATAAGGATTTTGAGGAATACGGAACGGTTATTTAAAAATATAGTCAAGTTAATTATAGATGTTCCTGAGAAATTAAATAATTATTATTGTGGCAGTAGAAAGGCTAGGTCACGCCGCTAGGTGGATTAATTCGGGTTTTTATAAAAGAGACTGAAAAATTCCTTACCATAGTCGATGCATTTTCGAAATTTGCACAACTATACAAAATTGAAAATGAACAAACAGAAACGATCATTGAGACGTTGACACGTTATTTCTCAACTTTCGGTATTCCAAAGCAAATCACATGTGACCAGGCATCAAGTTTTCGTAATCCGACAATGACAGAATTTTTAACCGACCTGGACATATCAATACACTTTGCAAGCTGTAGCAACAGTAACGGAATTGTTGAAAGATTCCACAACACTTTAATTGAAATGTATCAAGCAAACCGAAGAAAAACAAGTGAGCTAAACCTATATGAAGGGCTAAAACTTATTGTAGCACTATATAACGAAACCAAACATTCCACAACGAAGCTGGCCCCTAGGGAAATTGTGTACGGAACTTCCAGTTCACTTAACAAACTCAAAATTTCGAATGACCATAGTAGGAAAATTCAAACAGCTTTAGATAACATTGAAATGACTGTCAAAAAGCATAATTCCAAAATTCTTTGTTTAAGCGAGGAAGAGTATAAGAATATTGAAAAACAAAAAGTATACGCAAAATGCAAAGGGAAAGCAACATTATACAACAATAGATATAAAGTAGCAGAAATAACTGACCAATCTCCCAAAACGATTACTGATCAAAATCAAGTGAAAACTCTTAAAAAGCATTTAAAACGAGTTTTGTAATTTCAGGCTACTCTTGCTGACGAAAGGACAGGCGGACATATATATACACGACATAAGGCGAAATCCCATTGTGATACTTCCTATAGGAACAGCCAGAATTTGCAACAGCTATCTGAGAATTGTACACCCAATCGATCTAGATCCAATAAAAAATCCAATTTAAAAGCTCAAGAAAAAATTGTTAACGATAAAGTTCTTAATCCCATTATAAGATCAAAAATTGAAAAATTATCCCTATCATTCAGAAAGATTAAAATCGTAGAAAAACGAGTAAAGCGATGGGACAGCTTAGGAACAGGAAGTATATTTCAGGAAGCCCAGACACTGACGACTTAAGACTAGTGAACGCGACAATTAATACAATAATCGATCAGGAAAATAATCAGATTAAAATTAACTCTGGACTAGATGTTAGGATCAGGAATATTACATATAGCATTAACTCACTCATCTCGAGATACAACGATCTTTCATCGGACGTCAACGAAGAGTTTTCATCTATAAACCTACTGCTCAATATCGACGAACTCACTCAGCAGATAAAGACTATAGGAGAAGCCATAACCTTGGCTCGTTGGAACATCCCTAGCAGTCGCCTGATTAGCCTAAAAGAATTGACCGTCGCTCAAACTATGTTGCAAGAACAAGGAATAGACATAGCCACAGCGGAGAGCGTACTAGAGATTGCACGAGCATACGTTATAACAACTAAGAATTCTATAAGGTACATCCTGAGAATACCCAAGCTAACGAACGAAATCTACTCTCTCTACCAGATCGAACCAACAATATCAAACGGAACCAGAATTCATTTAGAAGCAAACTATTATTTGAACGGAACAACGCCTTACTCTACAAGATCAACATGTGACCGGAAAATAGACCAATTCATATGTCATTCTAATCAGCTCGAACCACCATCGAAATGCATCCAAAAATTGATGAGCGGTTCGTCAGCACATTGCCCGATGGAGAAAATTTATGGCCATAACATAATAAAACGACGCTACAATAATCATCAATGAGGCGAACATCGTCTTAAAATCTAACTGCAGCATGCATAATAGCAGACTAGAAGGATCGTACCTCATCCAGTTCTCAAAATGCGCAATATTGCTAGATGGCGAACAATTTACCAACACTAACGTGGAAATTCCCAGCAAAGCTTTCATTCCAACTACCGGATTGAAGGTAAACACTACTAACATGGTAGATCGCATCCCTCTAGAATATTTACAGGTACTCCATATGGGGCATAGAGACGACATCCACCACCTCAATCTTACCAGTGAAAGCATCCACACCAAGATTCAGCTGCTTCATTGGATATCTTTTGGCTCAATTTCGGTGTCAACCCTCGTTGTGATCAGAATTACGCTAAGCTGTGTCGTCAAAATACTATTGACCAAGAAGGCAACTATCGTTATTCAACAAGGCAATCAGGAGACGAATAACAAGGATGAAGCTAATCCATTAGGCGGATCAACGCGAAGCATCAACATGGATCACCCGACCAGGCAACCAAGATTCATCCCACAATAGCGGAGGATCGTGAAAGTCGAGGACGACTTTTCTTCAAAGGGGGGAATCGTTATGTTGGCGTATCGTGACAACGTGGCATATCACGCTACATGTTTGCGCCAATGAAGGTGCAGGTAGGATAATTTAGCTATGTAAGCATATTTAGCAATAAAACCGCTTGCGCGTGAGGTGCTAATCCTCTTTCATCGCGCAGCAGTCTAGGTGTACATTGTGTTGTAAGTTTTTAAAAAGAATACCGAATCACTTTGGTAGTTTTGTTAAAGGTGAAGAAAAGTGATCGTAGTAAATTTTCTATCGAAGCATTCGCGGAGCATCGTTGCATACAAAAGGTCCTTTTAAGAACCAGAAGAGTAAAATTTTTCTCCGTAACGATTGTCTCCTTCCCGAACCATACAGTCCACTCAACATCGAACATAGGGTTGGTCCTTCGAGCCGGATAAGGAAATCCGACCCAAAAGATTTCACAAAAGAAAAACTGCGTACCGCGTGTCGTAACGTGTTTATTCGTGTTCTGCCGTCTGCACCGCTTGTGAAAAAAACCGACTGCGCATCGTACGAGTGAACGTGTTTGGTCGTGTTTTGTCGTGCACACTGTTCGTGCAAAGGGAAGTGCCCGCCGCATGATCGAATTTTCATATCGTGTTCGAACGTGTTCCGCCGTGTGTGTTCAAAAGTATTAACGTCGCGTGTGCATAAAAAAAATAAAAATGCCTATAGAACGATCGCCAAATCCAAAGCAGCAAGATGATGAACAAAATAGTGAACTATTCCGCGGATTTCGAAGTGATGAAATGGGCGCTGCAGGTATGACGCGTTTGAAAGAATTAGCTGCAGTTTGTCGCCAGCGCAATCAGGTGCAGCAAAAGGTAGTGCGTATACGAAATGTATTGCGAGACGAAAGTGGTATGGTATTGGCCCAGCTAAATGTGATTTCGAAAAACCTGTCAGCTGCGTATACCGAATTCAGCGGATTTGACAGTGAAGTGATGGCCCTCATTACTGATGATGAAGTTTCCGAAGAAGAAGAAGTGTACGAACAATTTGAAAAACTGTACAATTTTGTGTCTACGATTGTCGAAGATCGTATTTTAACCGCTAAAGCCCATTCACACGTTCCGTCGCCGGCATCATCGCAAATGATTATACAACAGCAGCCTTTGAAAATGCCCATTCCGACCTTTAGTGGTGAATACTCCGCGTGGCCTAAATTTAAAGCCAGCTTTCAGGATCTGATGGCCAAGTCAGGTGATTCTGATGCTATTAAACTTTATCACCTTGATAAGGCACAGATCGGTTCCGCTGCCGGTGTGCTTGATGCTAAAATTGAGCGAAGGAAATTACAGTCAAGCTTGGGATGTGCTGACTGAACGGTTTAAAAATGAAAGAGTAATCGTAGAGTCACACATCAGAGGACTACTAAATGTGCAGAGAATGTCGGCAGAGACTTATAAGGATTTGCGTAGCCTGCTAGACGAGGCAACACGACATATCGAAATCCTACGTTTTCTAAAGCAGGAGTTGACCGGTGTCTCTGAGCATATGGTAGTATACCTGATTTCTAAGGCCCTTGATAAGTCCACATGAAAAGCTTGGGAAGCAAGTCTCAAGAGAGCAGAATTACCGAAGTACGATCCAACGATTGCGTTTCTCAAATCCAGATGCCAAATACTGGAGAATTGTGAAACAGCATCCCAGCCATTAAGCCATCAAACCAAACCGAAGAATTCTCCTATGCACGTGAAGATGCCACTACACCGAAGCCACACCGCTGTGGCAAAGCAAGCCGAAATGAAATTTCCCGTCAACGTTTGTGTATTTTGTGGTGGTCAGCATCTGAATTTTCAATGTAACAAATTGAACTACCTCTCCGCTACTCAAAAGATAGAAAAGGTTAAAGCATCTGGAATTTGCTTTAATTGCTTTAGAAGAGGACACCGCTCCAAGGAGTGTCCTTCCGCAAAAACCTATCGCAAATGTCAAAAACGACATCACACCCAACTCCACGATGATGCAGAAGCTGCAATCCGAGAAGTAAGCCTAAGCTCTTCTGTCCCAAATGAACAAGCTGATGCTCTGAAGATTGTCACACCCGAGAATGAATTGATATCAACGACTTGTTCTGGTAACCATACTCAAGCCATGAAAACAGTGCTACTACTGACTGCAGTGATAAACGTCTTTGATCGAAAGAATGAATTGCACCCATGCCGCGTGGTGCTAGACAGCGGTTGGCAAGTGAATTTTATTACCGAACGAATGGCCAATTTGCTGGCTATCCCGAAGCAAGGTGCTATGGTCCCAATCACTGGAATTAAAGCTTTCCGGACGCACGCAAGGGACAAGATAACAGTACACTTTAGTTCCCGCTATTACGATTACCACAATCAACTTGAATGTTTGATTATATCGAAGATAACTGAACCTATACAAACAACGAAGATTGACATTACGCACTGGAACATTCCAAATGGATTTATTTTAGCCGACCCTGAATTTCATACGTCGGCGAAGGTGGATTTATTAATAGGCGCAGAGCTATTTTGTGATTTGATAAAACCTGAACACCTACAGCACTGACGAACTGACAGGACATACAGAAGAAAATTCTTCAAAAACCATCGTCCTACACATTTTTCTTGCACTCTAGCGCCATCTGTTATGCATGTTGCGGAGTAGCTTGCATTTGCAGGGTTTTATACTGTTAGTGTTTTACATTTGCAGGGTTTTATACTGTACGTTTTTTACATTTGTATGGTTTTATACTGGAAACTCGAAGCAACACTCGAGCGCCGCGGTGTGGCCATGTTGCGAAACATGCTTTTTTGAAAAATGAGTGGTTTTTTATTGGACGATGGAATTAACGCGAGTGTCTCGTCTGTTTATCTGTGGTATAAGTACGTGTTTTCGGCCGACATAATGAAAATATATCGTCAGATTCTAGTGGCACCAGAAGATAGAACATTTCAACGCATATTCTGGAGGGAAACCCCTCAGACCGACTTCGAGTGTTGGAACTTAACACTGTGACTTATGGTACGGCATCTGCCTATAGTTACTATATATATAGTTCGGCGGATAGAAAACCAGGTGAATTGGCATCCCTGATTTATGAAATTAAATTTGAAATTATGGTAAAATGTGCAGGTTTTTACGAAAAATAATCATTGGCGGGTATTGAAAATGACTAGTTCTATGAAAATAAAGTGTGTTTTTTTAACATTACTCCTGCATTTTGGATTTTGAAAAGCTTTTGGCTCCGCTTTTGACGTTTATTTGGCTCCCGATTTTCTATCCGCCGAACTATATATATAGTAACTATACATCTGCCCCGTTCCAAGCCAGCCGTTGCTTGATTAAGCTCGCCGTAGATGAAGCCACGTTAATGTCTACCGCAGCCCGTGTCCTGAAGGAAGACTTTTATATGGACGATGCACTATCCGGCGCCGACACTCTCTATGAAGCTGTTGAGATCCGACACCAATTGCAGACGCTGCTCAACCGAGGAGGTTTCACCATTCATAAATGGTGTTCGAGTTCCGATGCATTCTTAAGGGGCATACCTGAACCACAGACAAACAGACATAACACTCGTTTTCCATTCATCGTACCGATTAAACCGTCATTTCAAATTTGGGCTTAGTTGGGAATGTCTCCGTTTTGGTCAAAGTGGCGCTTTTTGACGAAAGAAGGGGAATTCTCCATAAAAGATACTTACTACTTCGAGGGATACCCATGTTGCTATTTGATATTTGGGAATGTCGATCATAGATGGCGCTAGTGTTCAGGCTAAATGTGAGGTACGATCATTTTTGTTGATTTTTCTTCCAAGAGTTATGTCTGTTTGTCTGTGCCTGAACAGTGCCGAGAGAAAAAAAATGCCCGTACCTGGATACGGAGCACACGAGGTGATTAAGCTGTTGGGTTTCCTATGGGATCCACGAAAGATTTTCCTCATTGTAAATACCCACCATCAGCCGCCGACTCGTGATTTCATAACCAAAAGGATCATCTATTCTGAAGTAGCTAGACTTTTTCACCCTATTGGACAGATATCCCCTGTCATTGTGTTAGCTAAACTGCTGGTACAGCAACTATGGAAGAAGAAAGCTGTATGGGACGAATCAGTAGATAACGAGAGCTACCAACAATGGTTAGATCTTCGAAATGAACTGCCTATGCTAAACCTCGTCAAGATCCCCAGGCGAGTAACACTGGATCGTATGCATTACATGGGTTTGCTGATGCATCTTCTTTCGCGTACGGAGCCTGCATCTACTTAAGAAGTGAGTTCGCTGACGGTTCACCACATTTACGACTTTTAAGTAGTAAATCAAAGGTAGTACCGCTTAGTGATTTATCCATACCACGTAAAGAATTGTGTGCTGCTTTATTGCTAGCTCGATTGCTGAGCAAAGTAATTCCTGCCTTGATACTGATACAAGTCAATACTTGTATCGATAATAGAGAAAAGTTTCACTACGGTAAATGGTTACGTTTCAAATCTCCACAGAGACATTTCGCTAAAACAATCTTTACTAAAAGTTGATAACTTGTCATTCATTCATGTGCTTTCAGGTTTATGTTTTGCAAATTTTTGGTGTTCTCTTCTACCTTGTCTCCTACTGATTGCTACAACTGTATTTATATTTAATACACAGCTTAATCTTCGCACAACCCAACTTGAAAAGGAAGGCAGCGCAAAATTTATTCCCAGCATCGCAGCAGTTAAATTGAGCTTTACGCACGTGGTCATCTCAATCGCCCACCTGCATAGATTATGAAAAGTGACAGAGGCAAATGTGATGATGATCCCTTCTCTATTTCTTTATTACCCCCATATAGCCCTAGTTGTGCTGGCGGCCGGCCAAATGGAATTAAATAAATTTCTTTATCGCATAGATAGTCTGCATCGGGGAGCCCGTGGATCATTCACCGGTAGTACAGCAGCCCGTGCAAGTTTATTGAGATCTAAAAATGCACTAGCATCATCGCTTCAATTACCTACCGAGGACGTATGCGGTGATCTTATACTTAACGGTGTCATTAGTATAGGCAATTTTGTTGAATCTTCCAAGCATCTTATTAGCCACCAAATCTTTCCACCAATCAACTCCAATGTGCACCCGTTAAATGGTTTTACAAGCAGAGGACTATGCTGGTCTAGAAGCATTGCTCCAGCTCCGGCTCCTTCAAAACCCACCGTGATGGAAACAGCGGTTACTGAAAAGGAAAGCAGCAAGCGGGAAAATGATTCATCCAGATTAGGCCAAAATCCCGAAACGCTTAGAACCTCGTCAGAACTGAAACGAACTTCAAGCCGGAGGCGAGAGGCAAGATACTTCATAATATTATCATAATATTAATATATTAGGCTTTATTAAAACCCTATAAATGTATAAATAAATGTAACTTAATAGGGCTTTAGGTTATATTATGGGTGGGAAAGGTCAATATATTAAGGTTGGAAAAATATTTCCATAGGGAAAAGTAATATATTTTTAACAGTGTCTTGCCCCTCGGCCGGAGGTACGACCCTGTGCCAAACATCATCGCGTTACCACCGAAGTCAACTGGTCCGGAGCTCAACGTCTATGGCAAGGCTGTCTTTTTAGCACTGCTTCGAACGATCATTTCTGATGTTATCATTTTGCAGATAGATATCAAAAACAAAACTAACGGCACTCAACGGAAGCGGAACGATACCCATCATCATCTAACAACGTCGGTCCAGTCTACAATATGCAGCGACCTTGCAAGAGCTCCAGCAACTCTATAGCCAAGCAGCGTTAGTATCATTCGATTCAGTGCAAAGAAACCCTTTCGGCACCATTTAACCAGTGGAGCGGAAATACTCAGTCCCATCATGTCGAAGGTAGGGTTGCCAAGTCTGAAAATTACAAAAACCGGCCGGTCGATCCTGCCTTCAAAAAATGCGGGGGGGGGGGTTGTGGCAGCATATTAGAGGATTTGTCTGTAATGTGGTAACGTGCGTTTAACAGTTTCCTGTGTAAATTATTGAAGATAGCTAGTTTTTTGAGTGACAGCTACTTGCTTCTGGCGCTAGTGGACAATTTAATGTATATTACCGCCAGAAGCAAGGTATTATCACTGCAAAACTAGCTATCTTCAATAATCCAATGTTCAGGATGGGTAATAAATTTATCAGAAAATTTAATAAACCAGGCAAAAAGTACAAATCCGGCTTTATACGTCAGAAAACCGGCCTTTTTGCTGGATTGACCGGCCACCGGCTTTGCAAGTGAAAAACCGGTCGGGCCGGCCAAAAACCGGCCACCTGGCAACCCTAGTCGAAGGATGCAGCGTCCAGCAGCAGCTCGACAACATTATTCACGTACCAGCGAATTGAATAAATAAATTGGATTTAAATAAATTTTTTAAAGCCATTCAATGCCCTGCATTTTTTTACTTAAAACTGTTGAAAAATACTTTTTTTCGAGTTTATTTAACAAAATTTGAATTTACGCAAAAAATACCCATTTTTGATTATTTATATTGCAACTTTGCATGCGCAAAAAATACCCATTCTTAAGAACTGTTAATGCAGCTTATTATGCGCAAAAAATACCTATTTTTGAGAACTGTTAAAGCAACTAATAAGTGCGCAAAAAGTACCCATTTTTAAGAACCATTGATGCATCTTATTATATGAGTAATAAGTACCTTTTTTAAGAACAGCTCACATTAACTAATCGGTGGGTATTCACCATATAGTATTGTGCTTCCCGAGAAAATATTTCGTTTTTCAGCTTTATATAGTTGTGCGCAAAAGTAAATCATGTATTATTGACAATGTAAGCACGTGTAAGTTTTCTATGTTTACGGTCTTATTTTTCGCTTAGATAACATTTAGTTAATTCCATTACGTACAGACTTACAAACAACACAGTTACAATGTCTTACGTTAACCGAAAATGATAAAATTTAAATGCTGATTGCGTTTGTAAAAAAATTGTCCATGTTTGAACGGGCAAACACGAAGCAACCCTAAGCATTCATCTGATGAGCGAGAGAGAAATAGTGCTTGCTTTTCTCATCACTTGCGTTTACAGTTTCTTACGAGATTTCGTGTGAGTGTAAAAAAGATACTTTGACTGCGAGCAACCAGAACAGAGTTGCGCGCAACCGTTAGGCGCACAACTAAACCAACGAAAGAAAAATTTTAGATAATAATCGCAATACCTAGTTTTGGGGAGAGGAACATGAAGTGCGAAATGGGTCTAATTTTACCCATAAAAGTAACCTATTCTTAGCGTGTGGAAATTTACTATTAGTTATGTGCAGAATATTTTGAGTGTAAGGTCATTAGTATATAGAAATACTCACAGTAAGAGATACGCGGAAACTAAAACCAACGATTTGGCATCAGTGTACACGCAGAAGAAAAACACATAGTTGAAATTACAATACCTATTTTTAAAACAAATCAAATGCCGCTGTTTATTCCAATTCAAGCTTAATTTGAAATAAAAAAATAAAATGTTTAAAACAAAAAATTATAGATAACTTTAATTTTTTTTTTCATTAGAATCAAACATAATTTAAATTGAAAATTATAAAAAACTAATGTTTGTTTTGAGTAACAATCTTGTTTTGCTTTGACATTTAAAAATATTCAAAACAACTATCTACATCGTTATTTCAATAATAACTCTAATTGACTTGCATACTTTGAATTACACGTGTAATGACGAAATAGCATCAACGAAAACATTTTCAAATCCAAAATGGCTTCTAGTGAAAATTATCAAATCGACGCGCTCGTGGTTGAGGAGGTACCGGAGGAGGAAGCAGAATTAATCCGGTTGCTAGAGTCATTCGAGCTGTCCCAAAAAACTATTGAATGCTTTCTTGGTAAATTTTGGATATAGTTTTAGTTTTTTTTTAGTAATATTTTGTATTTTCAGCGAATCAATACAATGTTCAGACGCTGAAGCTCGTCGAACGCCATGAAGTAGAGGAGTTAATCCCATATCCATTTCTCGCAGAAAGGACGAAGTTTATTTACCATCTGAACTGCTGGAGAAAAGAACAGGTAAATCCTAGATTTATTTATTAGCAACGAGAAGCATTGAAAAATACAAAATATAAATAGGGTTATGTTTCAAATGCTCTCGTATTACATTACAGAATCTTCCAACACTAGACAATCAGGCAATCATCCACTACGAAAGTCCAACAAAAGATCTCAGTAACATTTCACGAGATCAGTGCACAGCGACACATTTACTAAATGCATCTGCGAAAGGTCAAGCAATTATTAAACGATTTGCGGAGAATCCCTTCTTAACGAGAAGCGACAAAAAAATTATCACTCATATCGTTATAGACGAGTTTAAGGATCGATTCGGAAGACTTACACCTTTAGAACTACAAGTGCGAGCTACCGAGTTAGGACAGATTTTTCCAAGCGAACCGCAGGTAAAAATATTAATGTGAAACAAATTGTCATCCTCTTCATGTAAAAAATGCTTTATTTTACGTGCTGGGCAAAAAATATTCCGACGCGAATGGTATCTCTCAACTCCCACTCAACAGTATTAATTTAGTTCTGGATTGAATCTATTGAATCAGTAGAAGGATGTAATGTGCAAAAGAAAACAAAACATTTTCACTTGCGCCCTTTTGTTGTTTGAATCTAGAACTCTGTCACTGTGTAATTCGACATTTATATTTATATTATAGAATTCGTAAAAGTTCACTCTTATATTCTCAGGATTCTTGGTACCAACCTACGAACAGCAAGGATAGCTGTGGGAATAAAGTGAAATTACGGAAGCAAGCAAAGGGAAGATTGTACGACCGCAACTTAAATTATAAATTAAGTACCGCTGCATGTACTTCAATGCCGAAGCAGCAGAGTCTGTTGTTGGATTTCGAGTCATCAGCAATATTAGAAACGCAACGTATGTAATGTAAAATTGATTACGTTATGTTTAATCAAAAAATTTTATTTTCAACAGTCGCAGAATACCGTCAAACAAAAACTTGGCTCGATCATAACCAAGACGAATGGGAAGAGGTGCGCAAAAAGTGGCAACAATTTAGCAAAATACGATTTATAGAGCTGGATAAATTGGAAAATCGGACATGTGCATCTATACTAAAGGAACTACCAACGCTACGAAACCATCAAGGTTATCAGCTGGTACAATTAGATTTCCAAAATCGTTTTCCTGGAAAAGATACGCTTCTCTTTGATCGGTGGACAAAATTTGTTTATGCGGTTCGGCCAATATTAGATGCTGAAGTAAGAGACTCTGAAGGACGATCTCTCCTTGCCCTTTTAGACAGTGACAACATACGTAATGGTAAGACATTTAAAATATTGTGCAATTATCTAAACAATAATTTATTTCTTGTTTTGACAGATGCCCGTGATGCGATCATCGTCTCTCTTTTAGTCCATATTCTGCCAAGTCCAATTCTTACTTTAACAGATAAGATTCGTTGGAAACCCACAATTTTAGAATCGAAAGAAAGCATCTTGGTTTATGTACAAAATCAGCCTTTTTTGGAATCGACACTAGCACGACTGTTCAATGCATGGCGCAGTAAAGGAGTACCTGCAGTGCCTTTAATTGTGGTTTTCGGAGAGGATAAAATTAATCTAACCGGTTTCACCGTTTGGACCAACGCAGTTCCTTATAAATTTCCAAATTTTTTGAAAGCTTTGGACATATGCATAAAATTCTATATGACATACGACATCGATTTCCCACGGCAATCTGTAGCTGCTTGGAAATTACTGAGCGAATGTTTATTCGATTTGTCGCCTAGTTCGGATCAAGCAAATGTGAAGGCGTTACGCTTGGCAATTTGCAGCAAATTCGATTGAAATGATCTCGTGTATTCAAAACAATTGCTCGTGGCAGACGACATCTCTTCATCGTTTTTACAACCACATTAACAACATGCATAGTAATAATGAACATTACCAGTGTAACATCGACAATTGCACGAGAAGCTACAATATACGAACTTCATTCAATAGACACTTTCGGCAACATTTTACTACTACTAGAGAGAGAATACCGGCGACCAATAAAATTAAAAGCATTAATAAATCAAATCTCCAGTCCACGTCAATTATTGTTCCTATGCATGATATAAGTAAAACTGGAGAACAGGCTTCACCAGAAAAGGAAAACCTAAGTGAAAATAATGCTGACCTGATTGATAGTGCTGCTCTGACAGGACAAATGAACTATACTGCCATTGATTTCAATCTTAAATGGTTAAGCAAGAATACGATTCCAAGAAAAGCCGTTTTTGAATTACAATCTGATTTCAAACAAAAGATATTGTATCGGTTTCAAGAAGCAGTAACTGTTATGTCATCGGCAGGTTTAGTTACGTCGGAAGGAAAGCAAATATTTGAGCAAATGTTTAACGTATTTGATTTCGCCAACTCGGAATACAAATGTGTACAAATGCTTAAAAATGCTGATCTGTATGTGGAACCTAAAGAATTTTCGATAAGTAATGAATTGCGCCCAGGCGTATTGGGAAACAAGCAAATAACTGATAATGATCCTGTAACTGGTAAGGCTTATTATGTCAAACGAGATTAATATTATATTACTAAATAATTAAACATTGTAGGTTTACTAATGCCCATCAAATTTCATCTAAGAAAATACCTTGAAGCAGAAAATGTAATGGACACTATTTTGAAGCATCTTCCGCCATCCAAGGATGGTTACATTCGCAGTCTCGTTGATGGTTCCATTTGGCAAAAGAGAAGAGCTAGCATGGATGCAAAACTAGTATTGCCGATGAATTTATTTTTTGATGATTTCAATACTGGAGACACTGTTTCACCACATAGTGCTAAAACTTCTATATGTGGAATCTATTATTATATTCCATGCTTGCCAGGCTATTTGCTAGCAAAGCTTGCTAATATACACGTTGCTGGATATGTTTTAACCGCAAATAGGAAGCAATATGACAATGATACCGTGTTCTCTGATTTTATTGATATATTGATAGAACTAGAAACGACAGGCATAGAAATCAGCTACAAAAATAACGTAATGAAAGTACATTTCATGTTAGGCTTCGTAACAGGAGATAATCTAGGACTTTCCGGGATTCTTGATTTAGTTGAATCCGTTCGTGCTAACTTCTACTGTAGAATTTGTAAGCGAAACCGTCAACAAAGAGAAACTGATTGCATTGAATATGAGGATAGTTTTCGAACAATTGAAAATTATGAGGAAGATGTAAATACTAATGAAATATCGTCAACTGGTATTAAAAGAAAGAGCATTTTTAACCTCATTCCTTCTTATCATATAACTTATAATGTATATTTTGACTTAATGCACGATTGGTGGGAAGGCGTCTGTGTATATGCACTTGGACATTGTTTAAATTACTTTATAAACATAAAAAAACTATTTACTCTTGAGGAATTAAATTCCAGAAAAAATCAATTCATATTTGGAAAATTAAATTCCGCGAACATTCCAAACGATATTAAAGATACAAACATTGTAAAGAGTAAAATAAAAATGACTGCAAGTGAGATCAAAACATTGATAAACTTTCTTTCTTTAATAATAGGAGATTTAATACCTGTTAACGATAAAATTTGGTTGTATTTCTGCGTTTTGTTGAAGCTATGCCACCTGTTAATGCTGCGTAAAATACCGCATAGTTTATTACCAGTAATGAAAGATTTGATATTTATTCATCATTCGCAGTACAAACTGTTATTTAATGATACCCTAAAACCAAAGCATCATAACATCACCCATTATGTGACATTTATACTATGTTCGGGAACACCACGTCATCAGTGGGCGATGAGAGGCGAAGCCAAACACCGAGACGCTAAACAGTATAGCAGGGTAAATAACAATAAAATTAATTTATGCAAATCTTTGGGAATTAAATATTGTTATAAGTTTGCACAAAACGTTTTTAATAACAATTTTGTTACTCCTTTTATCGATCTTACCAAATCTATTACTAAACAATTTTTAATACCTTTTGAATATTTAAGTTTAGATTTCGAAAAGTTCAATTTAGATAGAAAATGCATATTATCTATGAATAGTTTTACTAAGGAGGGTTCTACATTTGAAACCGGTGTTGTTTTTTATATAAGCTATTTAGACTTAATTAATGTATTCGAGATTGACCATGTAATTGCAGATGCAAGCAATAATTTGTATTTAATATGTTTTAGATATATTCCGTCAAATTTCAATGAGCATCTTCAATCATTTGAGGTGATTAAATCGGAACAAGCGTTAATTGTACCGAATATAGATAAATTTGATACTAAAGTGATCAATTTGCACAGCATTGATGGAAAAATTTATTTTAGATTATGTAATTATGCTAGATTAGATATAAGTATTATATAATAAAAGAACAACATAAAATGAATAAATAAAATAAAATTATCCTTTTTTGAGAAAAAGATATGTAAACCAAGCTGTAAAAATAATTCGTTTTGAATAAACTGATATGCGCATTGAAATAAATGATTTATTTGTTTGAATCAATCAACTTGTTTGTTATTTCAATAAACAAAGGCAGTTCCGGCAAACTAATTTAACTCATATTTAATATTTGAACAATATTGTAATAAACTGCACTACATTTGATGTAAAGTTCTAAATTTTTTGAAAGAAATAAAAATGCTGTTGTTTCAACAAAAAGACAAAATAGATTCAAATATATTTTTATTGAAAAGCCATTCTGTCAGAAAAAATTAACAAACGCTTTATATTTTTAAAACAACAGCAAGTTATAGTTGTTGCAACAATAAATCTTTATTAGCCTTTGAACAAAAAAAAATAATGTTGTTTCAAACCATTATAATTTTTAAATTTACAAATTATTTTTCTGCGTGTACAAAAACTGCCAGCAATTGCTGCGGAGCCAGGGGGCTGATATGACGTCACATTTTCGTTGCTCTCATGAAATAGGCGGCAAACGCAAAGTGTGGTATTCCGTCACGTCCAAAATCACGTCCGACTCTTCCAAAGGTTGCGTGTCTAATCCCATTTCGTCATACCGTTCTTCTCTGCTATCCCATGCGTATGTCGACTCCGTCGACTCTGATGTTCCCATCTATGTATATGTCAAAGGTACGTCGGTTGATGACGGCAAAGTACATGGTATACAAGGTATTGTCGTTTAGGTCTAAGGTACATATAATATTAAATCAGGTGCAATATACTACAACCCCCTCTTTGAATAAATAAAAGAAACATAAGCTTTGTTCTATATGGTTTTTATTTATTTATATTTTGTCAAACGTATATTATTATTGTTGCCTCAGTATGGGACATAGTCATGATACTTTGACGGAGGTATTCTAATTCGTTTATCTGGATTAGCTAATGGCTGATTGGGCGCAGACGCTTTAATAGGAGTGTTTCCTGTCTCTGATGGGTGTAAAGGGTTATTTGTGGATTCGTCAACAGAAGAATGCTGCTCTTCTCCTATTTTTTTAAGATGCGCTGAGCTCCGTCTGTATTGCTTGCCATTGTCCTTTGACTGGATTAATGTATCTGTCCCTTTTTTTTGACAAATGACAAATTCTTCATTACTGAAGTCTCCGTCCAGCTTACTAACTTTACGCATTCTTTTGGCCAACACGTGGTCACCCACTTTTAGAATACTTCGTTTTGCCCCCCGTCTTTGATCCGCGTACTCTTTACCTTTTTGTTTAACTACAGCATCTCGTTCCCTAACCCCTGCATCTTCTTGAAAAGATGAAATACATGGTAGTTTGTTTTTGATGCGACGACCAAACATAATCTCACCCGGTGATTTTCCTGTCGTTGGGTGCTTGGAAGAATGATAAGTGAGCAAATACTTGTAAAGTTCTTGGCGCCAGTCATGTCCAAGTTCTTGGGCTATACGAAGACGCTTAATGATCGAGCGGTTTTGGCGCTCAACCTCCCCGTTTGATTGCGGCCAATAGGGAATAGTGTTCATCAGTTTGATGCCATTTGCATCACAGAATTGCTTAAACTCCGCACAGTCTGCACTAAGTTGAGGTGCATTATCTGCCTTTAACGTAACAGGAATTCCGTATCGACTGAACATAATGGAAAGTTCTCTTATGACATCTTGCGCAGTTGTCGTTTCCATTTCGCATACCTCCATGAAGCGGCTGTAATAATCAATAACAACCATTAAATGTTGTCCTTCCGGCAGAGGTCCGAAAAAATCCAAAGCTATCGTATGCCATGGATAACTAGGTAGCTGACTCCGCTGTAAAGGCTCCGGAGGTTCTGGTGCACCGACTAAGGTACATCCTCTACAGTTCTTCACGATTTTCTCTACCTGAGCATCCATTTTAGGCCACCAAACGTGGGAACGTAGATGATTCTTCATCATCGTGATTCCTGGGTGACCTTCGTGAGCGGTAAGCAGTACTTTTTCTCGGAGAGAGCACGGAACAACGATTCGATCTCCTCGAATAAGCACGCCTTGAAAATCACAAAGTTCATTGGCGATTACTCGGTATACGATTGGCAAATCTTGATTTTCTCCTGATTCCAGTATATTCAAAACTTGTTGAATTTCTGAGTCAGCTTTACTCGCTTCTGCGATATCTCGCCATGTCAACGCTGAAGAATTTACTGCGTGCATAACGACTTCCCGAACAAAGATTTCTTCTGAAGAGTCAAACGGTATTGCCTTTTGAATTGATAGCCGTGATAAAGTATCAGCCACATTATCTTTTCCTGACGTAAATATTACTTTGTAGTCGAATGCTTGCAACCGCAACACCCACCTTTCTATACGTGCGCACGGTTTAGAACGCTGGGAGAAAAGAAAACTTAAAGCTTTGCAATCCGTGTGGATATCGAATGTTTTTCCCAGGAGATAATACTGGAAACGCTCTACGCCCCAAACTATTCCCAACGCTTCCTTTTCCGTTTGGCAATAACGGCGCTCCGTGTCGGTCAGTGATTTTGAAGCGAAACTGATGACACGGTGTTTACCAGCCTCATCGAACTGAATCAGGATGGCACCTAGCCCGCACGGACTGGCATCGGTGAGAACAGCTGTATGGTCTTCAACTCTATAGAACCCCAAATTTTCGATCTTGCTCATAGCATCTTTGATAGCGTGGAATGAATTCGACTATTCTTGGGTCCATTCGAATTTTATTTCCTTGCGTAGTAATCTCCGCAATGGTTCGTCGACCGTAGCTAACATTGGCACAAACTTAGCAAGGTAATTTGCAAGTCCCAAGAAACTGCGAACCTCCGCTTCACATTGTGGTGCTCGAAACGATTGAATCGCTTGTATTTTACTTTTTGCAGGCATAACACCGTCTTGAGATATTTTATGCCCCAAAAAGTCTAGCTCTGTAACTCTCAGTTGACATTTTCCCCAATTCAATTCAATGCCTCGGTTTTTCAATCGTGACAAAACCTGCAAATGTTAGGACAAAAAGAAATGGAATGATCTATATTTAGTTCACAACAGTACTAATCAAAAGAGGTATTCTGGTAGAAAATCGTAAATTTTTTTTTTTTTTTTTTTTTTTTTTTTATAATTTAAGGAGGCCCACCAACACACCCCCACACCAAAGAACTCGCACATAGAGTCCCCTGGTAATGGACTCCTCATTTGGCAATAAAAATCTTAATACGAAAACTAAACGAAAAAACAGAAACTAAATATAATGCAACAATTAAAAGGTGTGTGTGATGAGCTATATAAAAAGTAATATCATGAAGTAGTCGTGGGATGTGCCCAGTGGAACTAAGTTCCTTTGAAGGGTATCCCTAGAGTACTACAGGTTGGTGATTCTAATGAATTTGGTTAAGTGTAGCTGTTTCTAGCTGATGCAAAATCATAGCAAAAACTGGCTGATATATGATTTGTAGTGCTGCTTCAAACGGGTTTTAAAAAGTACACGGTTATTTAAAATTTTCAGTCGTTCAGGTAGTTCATTATACACCGATGGACCATAAAACGAGATCCGAACTTGACCCATATTTGTAGAAGCTCTGGACCGAACAAGGTTGCTCGCATACCGGGTGTAATGATCATGATTTGTTATAGACAAAACGATGTTATGATGAATATTTGGGTTTTTTATTGTGTCGTACATGAACAAACTGGTTTGTAGTTTACATAGTCCGCGTAGAGGAAGAATGCTATGCGCCATATTTGTGTACAGTTGAAGGGAAGAGTATAATCGCGGTAGGTTGTAGATGATTTTGAGGCATCTATTTTGCAATGTTTGCAGTTTTTTCAGCTTGGATTTGCAAGCGTGTCCCCAGGCGAGAATTAGGTATTGCATATGGGAATGAATACAGCCATGATAGAAAGTCAAGAGGGCATCTCTAGGCACAAACTTACTAACACGGTACATTAAGCCGCACAAGGATGAGACTTTCCTTTGGACATGTTCTATATGATCACCCCAGGAAAGCGTGGAGTCCAATACCAAGCCCAAGTATTTAAAATTCGATACCAATTCAACTTCTTCTTGCTCAAACGACGGGTTGCTATGTGTAGGTATTTTTTTCCTTGGTGAGTGGAAAACCATGTATTTGGTCTTTGATAAGTTTAATGAGAGCAAATTTGCATTAAAGTATCTCATAAGTACCTGCAAGTCACTGTTTATTGATGACACAATAGATGTAACATCGTGGTTTGGATAGAATAAAGCAGTATCATCAGCAAACAATTTAGGAGTTCCATTAAGCGGTATGTTTCCTATATCATTAATGTATATAAGAAATAAAAGTGGCCCAATATTACTACCTTGTGGAACTCCAATGTTTATAGATCTTGAAGAACTCTTGGCATCTTTGAATGTCACAAATTGCTGCCTTCCACTCAAATAGCTCCGAATAACATCGTTCGCTAATCCCCGTATTCCATAACTTTCCAGTTTTTGCAAGAGAATGTCGTGGTTTAATGTATCGAAAGCCTTCTTTAAATCAATAAAAAGACCTCCGACGATACATTTGTTGTCTATTTTGTTTATTAAGAAGTCAACAAGCTCAACGATCGCCGTAGAGGTACTACATCCTTTCCTAAACCCGTACTGGAATTTATACAAAACATTGAACTTATTCAAAAAATTTATTAATCTCTTCACCAATAGTCTTTCAAAGATTTTATTTATTACAGACAGTGTAGAAATAGGACGATAGTTGCAAGGGTCAGACTCATCCCCAGATTTAAAAACAGGCACTACTCTTGCAACTTTTAAACAATCTGGGTACCTTCCTTGGCTCAGTATTCTGTTGAAAAGCTCTGTAAAAATGTTTGAAAATGCATTCGAATTTTGCTTGATAATACTTGCTGGTAGATTATCAGGTCCACAGCTTTTTTTGGTATCTAGATCGTTTATTACAGAAGAAACCTCAGCTAAATCAGTGGGTTTAAGATAAATTGTTTGCTCCAGACGGCTTACAGTTGCCAATGGATTGAGATTATTTTTCGGAATTTTTCCAGCGAGATTCCCGCCAATGCTTGAGAAGAACTGATTGAATATTTCACTGATTTCAGAGCTATTTGATGTTTTGCTACCATTATTTTGTAGTTCAATCTTAACATCCCGTTTGGTTCTCCCCATTATTTCGTTTAAATTTTTCCATACTTTAGCACTACAGGTGTCGTCAAACAATTTTTTGAAATATTCGTTTTTACACCTCTTTTTAACAGCATCAAGTTTTTTTGTTACATGGTTCAGCATTTCTCTCAAATGATTATTGTTCGGATTCCTTTTTACTTTTTTCAAGTATTTGTTTTTGAGTTTAATCCATTGCCACGTATAATAATCAAGCCAAGGACATTTTTTGGTTTTTAAATTCACTCGTTCATTTTTAGAAGTGGTACAAAGATTTGAAATATTATTATAAGCCGTTGTTATGGACACAATCGACTCGTTTACATCTTCAGTACAAGTGAAGGTATTCAAAAACTGTGTAAATAATTGGTTTAACCTATGCTTGTCAACAATTTTTTTGCTTAGAATAACATGTTCCTTTGGATTAACAATTTTAAAAGAAGAAACAACTATTAAGTGATCACTCACATCCGTATAAATTGTATCATTTTTTATATAAGTAAGATCTTCTTTTCGTCCAATAAAGTGGTCCAAAATATTTCCACTGACAGGGCGAGTAGCAAACGTATTTGAGCAAAAATAGTCATACGAGTTCAGTAAGTTTTCATAACGACGAACAGTGCTGTTACCAGCTAAGTTAAATGGAATATTCATATCTCCAACGATAAAACGTGGACATGACGTGTGCGTTGACAATAAGCTTTCCATCTCATCTTGAAAATAATTAAAATCGAATGATGGCGGTCTGTATACGCCTATAACATCATACAGCAACCCATTTATTTTTATTTCAATTTGAATCATGTGCATGCCCTCAATGAGAATATTTTTCTTCACATTGTAGCTTAATTCATTCTTCACATACACCGCCAAACCACCAGACGACGTGTCACGACAAGAGAAGATTGAGTTGTAATTTGGTATTTGATACAAAGGACAATTTTCAGCTTTCAACCACGTCTCACCAATTACCAATATGTCAATAGGAACTTTTATGCTGTCCAGGAATAAAGGAATATTGTCAAACTTCTGCAAATTATTCATTCCCCTTACGTTCCATTGTGCTATACGAAGGAAATTTTTTCCGTCATCAGAATGATTTAGATTGAACTCATCAACATTCTCGTGGTATGAATTTATTCTACTAGTCATTTATTATACAATTGACACGGTTTTATATCACGGACAAACGAAAAGAGCTTAATAGTTTGTGTTGTTATTATTGCGCTTTCTCTTAGGAGAGGGAGTTTGCTTTGGAGGAGATTTTTTAGTATAGCGATTAACTAGCTCATCTAAATCACTTCTAGTTTTTATTACTTCCGGCTTCGAGTTTTCGTTTTTCTTGACTAGTACATTGCCCCCCCTGCTACACCAAACATATTTTATTTCTAACTTATCTTGGTGGCCTCTCATTTCGCTCAGAAGTTCCAACGATAGTGGGGTCAATTCATCGCGTATAGTGATGGTTGTTGATTTTCCATCTATTGTCAAGCTAGGATCGATTTGTGACGAAAGCAGTTTACCAACTTCCCTTTTCTTGCTAAAAACAATTTCCTTACTGCCTTCATTGGCAAACACTGCGCGAATGGGTATAAGCGAGTTTTTCGGTTTGTTTCTAGCATTTAGTCTAGTAGCTGAAACCAGCATGTCGGAGTTATTGGTTACGCCATGGCAAGAAAAAACTTTTTCAACAATCTCTTGAGTATTTTCCCCAGGGATAAACGGGACCCCGAGTACTATTGCATTGTTACAGTTTTTTTCACGGTTACCTCTATCTACCTGATGTTCTAAATTGTGGACTGTTTTTGACAAAGTTAGTTGGTTTGTTTTCAATTTATCAACTTCCTTTTTTAAAAATTCATTTTCCTTTTTCATTTCTTGAAAGTCCCCTACAATGCCATCAAACTTAGCTGACAGAAAATCTTGAGATTTCTCTATTGCTGCTGTAATTTGCTTTACCTCTCCCCTAAAGTTTTGCATTTCTTGGGATACGGCACAAGCCACCGCTCCCTTTAGCTCAACTGCAAGTGATTCAACAATCGAAGTCTTGAGATTCTGCATCTCCATAATGCGTTGGTATATACTCGCACAGTTATGGGAGCAAAAGTACGGTTTTTCCTTCATGCGTCGCGCAGCATTCCCGGTGATGTTACGGCACTTAAGATGTGCCTCAGTGAAGCAATACATGCAAATTATCAATTTAGAAGAATCCTTTTCTGGTTTGTTGCATTCAACGCAAATTGAACATTCATTTTCCATATTTACCTGTTTAAAGCAACAATGAAAATCAAATCAGCTGCTGCAGCGCAAGTCAGTTTATAAGATAGTAATCGAAAATAACATACAAGAAGCGATAGCTTTTACTCACACACACCCGTCTAAGTATTCACTTTAATAGTACAGAATAGTCAGCAAGATAAAGTTATTATGCTAATGGAAAACGAAAAAGTGTTATTACTTATATGCTGGAATGGAAGATAGAGTAGACGATTTGCAATACTAACTTGCTGTGATTGGAGTTGTTAAATTTATTTCAGTACTTAAACTTTACCTTCTCCAAACGTTCATCATGTTCCTTTAAATCGCTACCTTCTACCAGCACATCGTCCAGGTACCAGAAAACCCCCTCACAACCGCTCAATGTCTCGTCCATGGCCTTCTGAAACAGCTCTGGAGCTGTGACTAATCCGAATGGCAACCGCTTAAAACGGTATAATCCTCGCCGAGTCATAAAAGTAGTCGCATCTCTAGAGTCCTCGGCTAACTCTATCTGGAGAAATGCTTCCTTTATATCAAGCTTGCTCCACAATCGACCGCGTCCCAGCTTTGCCAAATAATCGTCGACTGATGGCATGGGGTGGTGTTCCCGCAACACAGCCTCATTGACTCTACGAAGATCCAGACATAATCGGGGTTCACCATTCGATTTTCCGACCACAACTAGTGGTGAAACCCAAGTGGTAAGTCCCGTTTTAACCTCGATGATGTCTCGTTTCAGCATTTCATCTAATTTCCTGTCGACAGCTTCCTCCAGAGGTACAGGAATCCGGCGCATAGGTTGGTATACCGGAATAGCCTGTGTATCGATTCGAATCGTTGCGCTTACGCCGTTCATCTTTGAGAAAGGGCAAACTTCAATATTGTTTATGTTTAACCCGACTTTCAAAACTCCCAGTTGCTTTGCTGTTTCATCACCCAGCAGGCACCGCTGTCCTCCTTCAACAACAAAGAATTTCGCTCGAATGCGTTGATCATTAGCCGAAATGTACGCTATGAACGAACCGAGAATCGTAAGTGGTTCTGGGCTTCCATAAGCACGTAAGATTCGAGAGCTACCCTTTGTCGATGAGCACACATCCACTTGCTTACCCTTAAGCTTCCTCCATGTCTCTCCACTAACCAAGTTGGCATCCGAACCAGAATCGATCAGCATGTCCAATGAAACTCCTCCAACTTCGCACGTAATGATGTTTGATTCGTTTCCCGAATAGAAGGCGTAATACACTTTAGTTTCGCTATTATCCACATTCTCTTTCGAAACATCAGGAGGATTCAAATTTCCATCTACCACTCGTACGAACTTGTCAGTTTTTCTGTCTTGAGGTCGCTTAGCCTTTCGACACAATCTTTCAAAGTGCCCGTAGCTTTTGCAATTACGGCACTGTTTCCCACGGGCGGGACAAATCAGTGAGACAGCGATATGCCCCAGCCGGCCACAGTTAAAGCAAGACCTTTCCGTCGGTTTTCCAGTAGTAGCAACAAATTTCTTCTTGCTACTCCCCTGTTGCTCGATTTTGAAAATCTTCTCCGGTCGCTGATCAACTCCAATCTCATCTATTTGCTGATCCACCCCTTCGTGTACGATGCCTAAAGCCTCGATTTCCGAAAAGGATAAATCCTTCAATAGGATTCTTCTGCGAACTTCGTTGGAATTACATCCTTCAACTACCGTATCAGTTAAATAGATGTCACTAAGGATGGCACTTACTTCAGCACCGTACTTGTCAAACCCACATTGCGAAACCTGTTGCTTCAGCCGGATCACGTAATCTGCAAAGCGTTCCCCTGTTTTCTGCTTCATCGAACGAAGCTTTCGTCGCTCCGAGGTACTCTGATGGCGGGGCTCAAAAAACTCATCCAACTTCTCGATCGCGCAGTTATACCACTTTGGTTCCAGTGTTACCAAAGGCACATGGTCGTAGTCCTTCAAATTCTTGAAAACGACTTGCAATGCTGGTCCTCCCAGATGAAGAAGCTTGGCTCTCTTTGCATACTGATCGGTAATATCGTATGCTGCAAAGTAACATTCTAGCCCTTCCTTCCACGCCTTCCACTCCTTAGCTAGCTTACTAGTCTCGATTTGATCGCATCGAAATGCCGAAACTGGCCGTGAATCTTGCATCTGAAAAAAAAACAAGATGCAAAGTAAACTTGTTAACTTCCCAGAACTCGTTTTTTCAGTGTCCACCATTTCAATCGATCAAGCTACTCATTCAACTTCCGTTATTTCCTGGAATAACGTCACAATATTCAGGAGAGTTCTATTAACCCTCGCTTTGATTTGCCATGAGAAATCCTCAAGATTTTTTTTTTACCTCTTCCGGGGAAACCCGTATAGTTTCCGCCACACAAAGCTCTACCTCGGAGAAATCCTGATTTCCGCCATTCCGGAGAAACCCATATGGTTTCCGCCACATATTCTACCATGAGAAATCCTTAAGATTTCTGCCTCTTCCGGGGAAACCCGTATAGTTTCCTCCACAACTCTACTTCGGAGAAATCTTTCTGATTTCCGCCATTCCGGAGAAACCCATATGGTTTCCGCCCCATATTCTACCATGAGAAATCCTCAAGATTTCTGCCTCTTCCGGGGAAACCCGTATTGTTTCCGCCACAACAAACTCTACTTCGGAGAAACCCATATGGTTTCCGCCGCATCCATACACTCGTTTCACTACTTGATCGAAAAGAAAATCATCATTTTGCCAGCGACGCTACTGTTAGCGTCAATTCATTACCGTTTGTTGCATCATTTTTTTTTTTGCAAGCGACGCCACCGCTAACCTCAATTAGTTTTCCTTTTGCGGGAATTACTCTCACAGAACGAATATTCGCTATCGGTAAATGAAAAAAAAAAACAAATCTTACCGTTTTTTCTTTCGCTGTAAATGTAAGGTCCGAAATCCTAGTCGCCAGATTGTGGTATTCCGTCACGTCCAAAATCACGTCCGACTCTTCCAAAGGTTGCGTGTCTAATCCCATTTCGTCATACCGTTCTTCTCTGCTATCCCATGCGTATGTCGACTCCGTCGACTCTGATGTTCCCATCTATGTATATGTCAAAGGTACGTCGGTTGATGACGGCAAAGTACATGGTATACAAGGTATTGTCGTTTAGGTCTAAGGTACATATAATATTAAATCAGGTGCAATATACTACACAAAGCGATTTCACAAAACGAAACCATTTTCACCAGGGGGCTGATATGACGTCGCATTTTCGTTGCTCACATGAAATAGGCGGCAAAGGCAAAGCGATTTCACAAAACGAATTTAACTAACCATTTTCACAGTTTCATGTATTTCGCATCAATTGCCTGCCTGGCATTAGCTAAGTGATGCTAAAACCTTGGCTAAAATCAAACTAAAACTAACAAAATTTAACAATTTACACATCCGACTCGGTTGTCAGCTTGAGCCCATCTATGAAGCTGTCAGCTTGGGCCCACTCTATGTTGGCTACGTTTTTTTGTACAGGTTGGTATTAGAAGTGTCATTCCCGTGTGCGGAGCAAAATGCTGTAGCAGCAAATTTTGTTAGTTTTAGTTTGATTTTAGCCAAGGTTTTAGCCTCACTTAGCTAATGCCAGGCAGGCAATTGATGCGAAATACATGAAACTGTGAAAATGGTTAGTTAAATTCGTTTTGTGAAATCGCTTTGCGTTTGCCGCCTATTTCATGTGAGCACGAAAATGTGATGTCATATCAGCCCCCTGTGTAGCAGTGTGACTTTAGAATGTGTATATAGATCATTTTGCGATGACGTCATTTTGCGTAGAATGACACCACTTGGTGGTTTGTTTACATGTTTTTTGTCACATCCAGCAGTTTCGATTTGAAATTTCGTGAAGGATTACTGCATCTAGGGTTGCCAAGTCTGAAAATTACAAAAACCGGCCGGTCGGTCCCGTCTTCAAAAAAATGGGGGGGGGGGGGGTAAGTCAGGTCGCTGTGGAATTTTTGTATTTATAGCATATTAGAGGATTTGCCTGGAATGTGTAAATGCTAGTCGCCGGTAGCAAGTAACCATTTCCCGTGTAAATGGGATGATGAGCAGTCAGTGGAGACGAACGGCAGGACATCACAGTCGCAACCACACCGAACATTGAATGGAATATTGGAGGTAGTAACAACCTGCTTCTGGCGCTAGTGGACAATTTAATGTATATTACCGCCAGAAGCAAGGTATTGCCACTGCAAAACTAGCTATCTTCAATGATCTACTGCTCAGGATCAGGGCCTTTAATTATCACCGAATTTCAAACAAAACAGAAAACCTTTTTTCTCAGCATACATTGTTTTTTATGCCTCTGAGTTTCGTATGTACAACTCCACAGTGATTTTCATCGTAGTATACAAGTTCAATATATCGTGAAAATAGAACAGGAGAAAGTGATTTTCAAATCCACAAGGTGATATTCACTTCAGGAAAAAAAAAATTTAAATGCGGTAAATGAAAAGAAAAATCTTATGTCCAACAGCTGAACGCAATAGATGCTAAATAACAGCATAAATTTTTTTTATTGATTTTCACTGCTTAAACGTGAATATCAGTTTGTTAGAATATCACAGGGCGCTGATATTATATATTCTCGTGCATGAAGTTCATGCTTGCTGTATATAGTTATTATGTACGTTTGATCAAAGCAAGCAGATTTTCAATGCAAGGTAGACTGATAATCCAGAAGTTTGGACGTTATGCTGATGAATATTAACAGCACTGCTCAGGATTATTAATAAATTTATCAGAAAATTTAAAAAATCAGGTAAAAAGTACAAATCCGGCTTCATATGTCGGCAAACCGGCCTTTTTGCCGGATTGACCGGCCACCGGCTTTGCAAATGAAAAACCGGTCGGGCCGGCCAAAAACCGGCCACTTGGCAACCCTAACTGCATCAGTATCTGTAAAATGCATGTAACGCACTTTCTCTTAAATAAAAACTATAAATTTCTATCATTATCTGCCGGACAACTCAACTCAAAATTTAACACCATGTAAACAAACCACCAAGTGCTGTCAAAAAAGTGTGGTTAGGAGCTCCCGTGTAATGATCTATAGGGTGTTTGCAGAGTGCATATGTATTGGAGATCTGTTGGGCAGGCAAAAGTGACAGTTCCATATTGAGCTTGCTGACGTTTGCCGCACGCACACATCGACGCGCGATTTGTTGTTGCTGTTGTTAGATTTTACATTGATTTTACACGTTTGTTTTTGTTTTCCCTCAGTTATACCCCGGTAAAAAAACATACGTTTGAGTGAAAAACGATAAGTTTTTGCATCCCTTAGCAAGCTCTATAAAACACACGGGCTTGGAAGAGTAAAAATTTTTAAATGATTTATTTTCTTTATTTAAAACAGAAATTACAAATTGCTTCATACATATGGCAAGGTAATATATTTGTTTACTGAATAAAAAAATTATTTTCAACAAATAAGCTAAGACGCGGTAGCAATGATCAAAAATGTAACTATGACCTATATGTTAGCGGGATAAAATTAAACAAATATCAATAGCCAGCAGTTGCTTTCGGTTAAGAAAGCAATTTATTATGCTAAAACCAATTTTATATTCCGTTACTTTCAACTTGGCCTATGCCGTATATTGCTTCAAAAAACAATATATTTGGGACACCGATTTAACGCGAATTCACCGAAACCCTAGTTACTAAAAGTCAGCATATATTTCAGGGAACATTTGTCGGTTACTTTGACTATTAGTTGCTTTAAAATGATAAATAATTTTAGAAAAAATGATAATTTTATCCAGCATGTTTTTGCTGCATCGAATAGGAAAATATGCAATGTGTGCCCAACAGATGTCTTGCATGTGTGTGTAGCAAAAGCCCTACACTGAGAAAAAAACCATGGTAATGCGAAACATGTATGCATGGTCATCTTAACTATATTGCAATATTGTAGCGCTTACCATGATTATTGTCAACTTGAGAAGTTTCGTGGTTAAAACTACTATGACAACAAGCAAATCGCTGACTATTTCCGTGGTTAAATTGACTTTTCTCTCATACTTCTAATGACAATATTTTTGCAGCTTGATATAACAATATTGAATTGTCAACAGGACCATAAAATTGGTAACTTACTAACTGTAAGAATATCATGGTAGTTTTAACATTTTTAGGGGTTATTGTAACAGTATAAGTTTAGTGCTTTTCAACCGACTATAGAAACGCGTTTCTTGATGACAATTTTATGTTTATTTTGCCCTTTTTCTTTCTGTCATTTGAAACCGCACCGCCATTACGAAAAATTTGAGTCACGAGTGATGTGCTTAGTTGTGAGTTTTTTTGTTTTTATTAAAATTTTTTTGATATTATGAACAGTTTGTTAGTGCAAAACAAATAATAAAAAAAATCTAATCTTTAAGTGACAAATTGTATTAAATTATTTTCTGTGTACGTGAAAACAGGTTGAATTATTTTACTGTGTAGTGTACTAACAAAAACAAACTGCTAAACTGTTATGGTGTAATCGGTGTTATTTATAGCTTGTCTGTTTTATTTTTTTAATTGCGGATGGTGCTGGACTTCCGCTCTAAACAGTTCAATCGGTGGTTTAGACGTGTCCGTGAAGTGTTTTTGGATAAAACGCGAAATGATGTCCAAATATTTCCATTTAACTTGACTGCGGCGAGGGAGCTGCGGGATAGACTGTTGGAAACGTATATTTGGAACTGTAATAAAGGCAATTTATATATCCTATCTGCATGCAGACCATCATCTATAGGTAGTATTCGATATTTTTTGATTGTATGAATTATTGGTATTATCTTTTCTTTAATATTCGTCAGGTATATTTGGATTACTACACATGAGACGCAAACTACTAGGAGCAAATTGTGATAAATAACTTTTTTAGGAAATGTACTGGCTAAGCTATGGCTTTACGATTGCCAATTGCAATCCTTGAGCGTAAAATATACCCTTGTGAATTAGTCAATGACCTGGTGAGTAACGGTTGAAAATTTAATAGTCATAATTTAATTGAAATGTTTTATACAGATCGAGTAATCCTTAAGCGACAAACATGCTCTTGAGTTAGGCCTTAGAGAGATCGCAATATGTGGAGGCGCGAGTGGAAAAGCACTATCGCAAGCGATTGAGCAGAGAATCATTACTGAACATAGATTGCAAATTGCATCAAAAGTTGCGAAACACAAGAATCTTGCAGACAGGTATGCATTTAATGTTTTTATTGTACACACTAAACAAAAAGCACCGAATTCGGTAAAATTTTACCGAAATCTAAACAGCTGAACGTTCGGTAAAAATTTCGATGGTGCCAATCGACGCACATAGGAGTATTTGCCCTAAAAAGCTGGCCAAAATTCTAAATAGCTTCTTTCCAGTCGATATTGATAAAACATGATCAGAAATTAAATATTTCCCAATTCTGCATATAGAGTTAAAGAAATTGCCAACTAATCCCCTGTTTCGTATCTTTCTCTTATGTTTATAAAAAACCGATTAAGAACATAACCATTTATTAGGTGTTGGGATGTGTGTATGTATGTGTGTCTGTATGTATGTGAGCTAGTAAAGGTGTATGTGTGATGTAAAAGTGTATGTATGTATGTAAATGTGTAGGTGTGTACATATACGTATAGAAGCATCACATTCTAGTCTTCTGTTTCATAGTCGCTGCATTCCTCATGTTCTTCAGTTTGAAATTGATTTGCCTCCAACATCTTCAACGTTTCGGTCGAAAAAGGTTTGCTTTTTTTCTGGGTATCGGCCTTGAACTACTAAGCAATGGATCCGAACTAAGCAGAAGTCTATTCAAAACACCTCTGTTGCATTGTGTTCTTGAAAATTTCCTGCCAAAGTTTTATTTAGTACAGTATATTGTTTTTTACTGAGAATAATTTAAACATATCTTCCGAAGTTTAGTCTGTAATTTCGAAAGTGTTTGAAACCGTGAATACATAATATGAGAATAAAAGAAAATTAAAATTAACTAAGTCCATCATGTACTTCCTCGAATTACTCTAGAAGTCGATGGCAAACCCAATAGAAGTCAAATCATAGGGGAACTGGGGGGAAAATGAACACCCTTAGCAATTTCGCCATTTTTTCCTCCAGGAACCAACCACATGCTGATCGCACTATATGAATTGAAAGCTGGATTCATATTCCACGTAGCAATATATAAAGATGTTTAAAAAAGGACTATTTGTCATGAAAAATTCCTTTTTTTCGAAAGCGTTACATTCGAGCCTGATTTTTTTCATGTGGGTAAAATGAACATGCAGTGAGGGCAAAATGAACATGTCATCGAAAACTAAAGTTAACATGCAGTTTGGTTAAATTAAACATTATTTTACATTATCATTGTTCTACATAAGCCGTAGGTATTCAACAGGGCTGTTGGAATTAAAATGGGACTCCACAAAGTTAACATAATGTATCTTCGCCACGTTCATACAATGCTTGACTTTTAGCTCGCAGGATTTTCCAGCACTCGGTCATTTTCCGTCATTTTTCGAGAGACTCGATCATTTTTGTTGTTTGAATTGCAATTATTTCGTAGCTGCTGATAAATGGAAAGTAAAACATCATGATACACACTGTTCATTTTGCCCCCATAGTGAAGTGTTTATTTTACCCCCAAAACACAAATTGTTTTCAAGTGTTTATTATAAACAAACAGTTGATAAAAATATTTGGAATTTTCGACAGATCCGCAGGATAGTGATAAGCAAACAACACTAAATGATACCAATAGTCGAAATTTAAATTGTTTCACCAAAATAGCTTATTTACTAATAATGGAAATTACCATCGGCGTCAGATTTCTGCAAATATTTTTTACTTTTTCCATTTTTTTCACATTGGAAAGCTTATGATCACCACATATTGTCTCAAACAGCTTGAAATACTTCTAGGAGAAGATACCTATTGATCTGGAACAGATTTAATCGGTTTACTGGGAATTTGGCTGCCTGTTCATTTTACCTCCCCTGTTCATTTTACCCACAGTTCCCCTATACCTTAATGACCAGAGCTGAATAGCTTCCGTTAACCTGCGCGAAAGTGGTCAGTTTACTGATTTGATGATCGGACGATAGTCATTAATACGGTACATGTACGGTAACCATAATGAGGGTTCTCCGTAACATTGAATAACATCTTTTTCTCTATAAATGACTTTGAACGAGTGTGTGAAATGATTCAGAGCGAGACAAACGCAGACTCTGACTGTTGCCGGCGACCTGCAAGTATGCCTTTCTTACCCCGTTCGAAAGGTGCCGGTTTTACTCTCATGGCACGTTTTTTAAGAAGACAATTTTTATACATTTATTAATCATATTTCTACTTAAATCTCCCCGATGAAAAACAATACTAGCTAGAATATATAAAATCTTAAAATTTAGTTTGAAACTTCTTCTGGGAAATAGAGCTTAAAACCTACTCGCGAAAAGTTACAACGGGCTACGCATCAGCGACACTCGCATTTATTTTGTTTATTATTTTGATATTTGACGATTTATAGTAAGCTCAATCTGTTTTAAAACATCTGAAATAATGAATACAAATATGTTGAGTGTTTAATAACACAATTGATTAATGCATTCTAGTAAAACTCTATGCGTGCTTGTCTTATTCCCTGTGCCGGTCTTACCCACAGGACTCCTACCTTAAAATAATTAAATGTCTAAAAAACGACAAAGCGGAACCATGCGGAAGATTTTTCGATACCACTATATTCTGTGATGTTTGACCTATCTAATGGTGATTGAAATTTTGCCGGGACATGCTCGGAAGGTTACTAAAACATTGATTAAAGTATCAAGATCTTACCACTATTTTTGGGGTAATTTTCGTAATCACTATTCGTATCGAAGACATTCATTTATTTTATGCAATTATTCATGAAAACTATTGAAAAACATTCTTCTTTGCTGATAAATTCTTACCCATGGTGAATAGACACTATTTCACTCGGATTTTTAGCTCTTTGCACCAACGAGCGGAAGAACGCATTTTAAAAGCGAAAAAATTTACTGCCGAATGGCGTTCTAAATAGGCAGCTTGCTGAGCGAAGAAAAGCATGAATTCAGTTCAAAATCATACTAACGTGACTAGTAGACTATGCTGAGTTTACAGATACTACATATAAATAAAAGTCATGCATTTCATATTTCGGACTTATGGCCAACTTTTTGGGTCAAATACTCCTATGTGCGACGTTTACAGATCATTAATAATGTTTGGTGCACTAAAAAATTTTACCGAACGTTCTGCTGTTTAGATTTCGGTAAAATTTTACCGAACCGATTAAGTGTGTATTAGCTATTAATATGCTTTGATTTCAAATTCTCTTTTATAAAAATTACTCAATCTGAGCAATTACTTTAGATACATTAATTTCTCTTCCATGAGTAGGTGGTTTGTTGAGTCCTTCAGCAACCGCCAGTTTTAGTTTCATGTATAGCATGTAACCTAACCTAATAACCCAATAACCAACACTCTCTACTTTTAAAAGCCGCAATTACCGTCACCGAGAAAAATTGGAATAATGCGAACGATTGCCATGTCCCCATTATACTATATCTGCTCGATTTTTCGTACTTCTGAGCGATAACACTGATCTTGAATAACTGTCAAGAATTGCGTTAGGAAACTCCCTCTTCTGTTGAGTACTCTTACCACTGCGTCCATTATTTTGAACTATTGTGCTATGCCCCGTTTATTTCTTTTACTGTACGCTTCAAGCTTACCTATCACTTGTTAAGTAAGTAATAGGCTCGTAGCTGGAGCGAGACAGGTACCAATCAGGGATGACTTGGTTTTTGAACGTTGTTACCTTGATCGGCGACGCAAAGCAGATCTCCCTTGGCTCTGGTAGACCATTTTTGGGATACTGCACTCTACGTCCTATTAGTGCTCCACAATTGCAGAGCAAGTGTTCCGAGGTATCACGCTCGGCATTACACAAGCGACAAATGTTATCTTGTACGAAACCGAGATTCCGAAGATGGTATTTACTCGCACAATGTCCTGTCACAAGACCGGTAAGCGTGCTGAGATTTCTTGATGTCAACTTTTGAGTAACCCTAATACACGGCGTTATAATTTTTTTGATTGTTTGAGGGATTATACGGCCATCCAATTGGCCATGACTGTTCGGCTCTCCCGTTGTGTCAGCTCACTTTTCAGCACACAGTCAGGGATGCAGCTAAATGGATTTGGAACCGTGAATGGAGGGTTAGATCCACATCTGGCTGGTTCGTCTGCAAGTTCATTCCACTCTATAGCGCAATGACCAGGAACCTAGTACAATTTTACCGAGTTCACTTGGCTCAGTTGCCGTAAGAAGCAATTGCAATCCCAGACAATTTTTGAGGAGCACTTAAAAACTTTAAAGGCTTTTAGTGCCGCTCCCATACCAATGAAACACAAATTTCCTCGTAACTTGTGAACTAATCAAGCAAGTGGAACAAAATATGACATATGGGTGTTTTTGGAGACAAGAATGTTTTCTATGATGAATTGAAACCTTTCCCCGCTTCAGGAGAGGGGGCTCCTATACAAATGAAATACAAATTTCCTTATAACTCGAGAACTAGTTAATCAAATGGAACCATATTTGGCATGTGGGTGTTTTTGGAGGCATGAATTTTTTCTATGATGAAATTGGACCCCTCTCGGTTTTTAGGAGGGGGGGGGGGGGGGCTCCCATGCAAATGAAATACAAATTTCCTTATAACTCGGGAAGTAATCAAGCAAATGGAACCAAATTTGGCATGTGGGGGGGTTTTGGAGCCAGCATTCTTTTAATGATGGTTTGAGACCCCTCACCCCTGTGGTAGGGGGATAAGGACTCTCATACAAATACAACAGAAATTTTTGCGTAACTCAAAAACTAATCGAATTCGAGCAATTTTAGATTCTTTCATAAAACATTAATCTTGTTATTGATTAACCATCAAAAACTATCAATAGTAACATTAGATAATTCAGCGTGCGACGGCCACACGCCGCGAGTGTTGCCGGCGACCTGCAGTCGGAAGCGCCGGCCACTGTGAGGGGCAGCCCCCCGTAGAGATTACCTCTATCTAGGTTTATTTATTTTCCTAGATCTACTGACCTCTATTACTTTCCTTCAGTTGGGTCACCCCTGCGAAATGGTACTTTCTACGAAAAGATTTTCCGTGAAATGGCACATTCCGCGTAAGGGTTTTCGCAAAATGGTATTCTGCGAAACTCTATATTCTGCGTTATAGTCAACCGAGAATTGGTGTTCCGCAAAATGGTATTCGGCTAAATGGTTTGCAACGATGGCGAATATCTAAATGCTATCCGCTTTATTTTATCAGGCTAAGCAATGGGGGAAGTTTGTCGGGTCAGCTAGTTTGTTATATACTACAGTTTTAAATAAACATGTATTTTGTTCTACCAGCTCAATAGGGGCAAGATGGGTTAGACTGAAAAAGATTTGTGTGGCACTCTATGTTTGTCCATATATCTATATTTTTGAGTTTATTTATTGTTGTTATTAAATAAGTTTTTAGCTGGCCCGGCATATATTTTATCCACAAAACAGTTAATGCGGCAAAAGGGTAGTTTTCCGACATTTCACTTTTTGTCTGATATAACTTTTATTTTGTTTCGTTTTATTTATTTTGGTTATTTTTGGATTTATATTATTAGTGATTTATCTAAATAAATGATAAGCTGCTTAAAATTGAATTCGTAGAAAAACGCATCGGGTACTTTCCTTAGGTGACCCGTCTTGCTCCACCTGACCCTATATTCTATTATAGCTGTTATCGCTGCCTGGACGACTGTGGGCCAGTCTCCCATAGCTACAGATATTCTTGTTCTGGGACCGTACACTCCAGCACCCATTTTGACTTCCATTTTTGACCTGTCGGTATAGAACTTGATTGAACCACTGTGGAGGCTAGGTCCCTCCCCAACTCATACCGAACGTGAGGGTTCGTTTAATGTGTATGGGATGTCATAGTTGGTTCTAGCTTCCATCCAATCACTATTCATTTCCGCAGCTGGACCGACAAACAGGTAGAAGATTCAGGATACTCAAGTGACCGGTTTTATCTCCGTCGAGTATTGTCTTCAATCGTTTAAGTGTTAGGACACTTTTCTTAGCCTCTAACTGAACATGTTGGTTCAGGGGTAGTAAGTGGAGGCCCAGCTAGCACCAACTCGTATATCAATGTACGAAAACTATCGTAAATATCTCCTAACAAACTCGAAATCGTAACTAAAGCTAAATAAAGTGGGATAAAGTTGATTTGCTGTCGTATATAATGATAATGACTGACATACATACGATTTTCAGCAAAAAATCGTAGAGTAGTACGGAGCGACTCGCGCTTAATCGGATATTATCGTATATAAATACTTATATAGTCGTAACGGTCAAAATTATTCGTAATCACGTATATCGCCTCCAAAATAGTACGGATATGCCAATTTTGCGCATGAAATACGATTTATTTAGCATGTATATCTGTACGTAATGCTGATTTTTACCTTTTTTATACATATGAAAATGCTAGCTGGGGGATAGCTTCTAGAACCTTTGAAAGTGTGCTTTTCATTGCTCCAGTTACGGCCATGTATGATAATCGTTGAAGTTTGTTCAAATTTTCAATAGCTGTGGCTTTTATTAGCTTTTGGCCACCATACCTACGAGGCATAAGCTATCTTAGGTCTCACAACGGCGGTATAGACCCACATCACCATTTTTGGTTTGAGGACCCATTTTTTTCCTACCAGTCTAGAACATACCCATAAGGCAGTCTGCCTTGCTAATTATTAAATCTAAGTGTGCGTGCCAAGATAGTTTAGCGTATAGGATTACTCCTGAGACGAGACTCTACATTTAATTTCTTCCTTAAGGTGTAGAGATTGTAATTTCAGTTTCTTCTTCCTAGTGAAACAACACAAACAATTGTTGTTATAGAGGGATTGATGCCCAGGCCTTCTTTACTACACCAAGGCCCTCTGCATTCTATCCGATATCACGTCGTCGAATTTTCAAAGAACCATGATGACCAAATCATCAGCAAAACCCACAAATTCGAAACCTTTTGCCTCTTATCTTCTCACAAGATCAGGTCCAAGACTTCCTGCTTCATAGCATTCATGAATGTAGGTTCATTGTTTTTATTAGCAATGTCGATATTGTTTAACGAGAGAAATTCTAAAAGGCACTCATCTCGATTGTTGATGTCGGTGCCAGCGAGGTGGTGTGGCTGTCAAATCACATACATTGTCCATGTCCCACTCATTGGTTTTAATACCTTTGGTGCTGGGACCTACTTAAAGGTTGATTCGTTTTAAAACAACTGAAATTAATTAGAAAGCAGTTAAACGTAGCCTTTTAGTTATAATTTAACTATTATTAGCTGTTATTTTCGATACGCTGGCTGGTTCCAAATTGTCGCCATTCATGGATGTTTAGTCCGCAAAATTTTGACAATTTCACACCCCTGGTCGGTGCTTCCCCACAAAATGCGATAGCGTTGGCATCGCAGCCGATAATACAGTCTTTGTTGACTTCTCTGCAGAATTTGACGAACGCCGCAACCTCTTGAGTTGCAACCTTAGGAACGTCTCCAGGAAAATGGGGCGATGCTACGATAATATCGGATTTCCCTTGGCGATTGATACCTCAACTCTGATCGCCACTATGTCTCGTTTGATGAACTCTGTAATGGGCAAACAATTAATGTTTGCGTTGGCCAAGACAGCAGCTCTCGGAGGATCATATTTGTCATCATAGAAGAACTTACATGTTCTTGTTTGAATACCTTGTATTCTTCCTTTGTAGACCCAGGGCTCTTGAATCAGGGGTGGTATTGCGATTTTCGTTTCGAGTGATTTTAGTTCGTTTCGCCCATTCATTTAACGTGGTCGAAACGAACCAAAATCACTCGAAACGAGAATCGCAATGTCACCCCAGGGCCAGGTCCACACCGTGTTCGATAAACCTCCTGAAAATTACGCCCGAAACAGCTTTCGCAAGTGGAAGGTTTATCTGCACTGCATTTTTGTGATTTTTCCGCTCACCGGCATTTAGGAGAGACGGAATTACCGGAGGTTTGGCCTCATGGAGGCCGTAGTTTTCTTACTACCAGTAGCCGAACACACTTTGGATCGAGGGGGAGCTGGCTTCGTGTGGTCTCGCCTTTCCCACGTATATTACCGGAGTTTATTAGAGACCACTTTTTTGGTTCCGCTCGAGGTTTCCACTCCTAGCGCCGAGGTTGCGACCCCGTTGACGGCCGAGCGTATCATACTCCACCCGTTTTCGAGGGTCGAAGCATCTAGCTTTAAGCGCACGTGTACTGCTATTAGGTAATTGTCCGAGTCGGTATCCGTACCCCGTAGGGAGTGTACGTTGGTGATATTCGAGAAAAACCAGCCTTCGATGTGAATATGGTTGATTTCGTTCGAAGTTCATTGGTCAGGTGATCTCCAGGTGGCTTTTTGGATATCTTTGTGGGAAAAGAAAGTGCTTCTGATCACCATCGCTGGTGATCATGCATCGCTGGCCGTTGTCGTTCGTATCGGTGTGCAGGCTATGGGACCCGATCACCGGTCTATACATTGCTTCCCTGCCGACCTGGGCGTTCATATCGCCGATGACGATCTTGATGTCCTGTCGTGTGCAGCTGTCGTACGTTGCCTGCAGCTGCACATAGAACGCTTCCTTCTCATCGTCGGGTCTACCTTCGTATGGACATTGCTCGTTTATGATGGTGTAGTTGAAGAAACGGCCTTTTATCCTCAACACACACATTCTCTCGTTGATCGCTTTCCAGTCCATTACGTGATCCTGCATTTTTCCCAATACTACGAAGCCCGTTCCCAGCTCGTCGATCGCTCCACCGCTCTGGAAAAATTTGGCTTTACCGCCACGGATCCTCCACACCTTCTCGCCTTTGCGACAGATCTCTTGCAGTGCCGCGATAAAAATGTGAGCCAAAATATTTCGGGGGATGGGCCAAGGCCGCCAGGCCCCCCTGGCTACGTGGCTGCTCCCACCATTATTATTACGGCAGATAAAATAAAGCTAATAGTATTTAAATATATATTTAAATATATATGAGAAGACAACCACACACGGCACGGGCAGCGTCGCCGTAAAGAACAACAGCGGACAACAAAAGTTTTGCACTTTTTTATAAAAACTGTTTATATAAATCTGATGATGGCTGAACAGCTATAAAGTAAGCCGAAACGTAATAAACGAAACGTAGAGGAAAGTTTAAAAGTTTCACCGATTTACATCAATTAGAAAGAAAATACAAAGGAATACGGTGACCAAAACAATTGAAACAGTATTTAAATATTCACCGTGATTATATAACATTTCGCCGAATTTTCGCGGAAAACCAATTCTCAGTTGACCATAATGCGGAATATAGTGTTAGCGGAATACCATTTCGCGAAAACCCTTTTAGCGAAAAGTACTATTTCGCGGGTGCGATCCTCACTTACCCGCCGTCGCTCGTTCGGACCCAACTGAAGGAAAGTAATAGAGGGCAGTAGACCTAGGAAAACAAATAAACCTAGACAGAGGTGTTTTCTCTGGGGATTGCCCCACCTCGTAGTGGTCAGCGCTTCCGCCGGCAATACTCGCGACCTGCGGCCGTCTCGCCCTGAATCATCTAGTGTATATAAGCAGTTTTTAGTGATCTTGATATTGACTAATGTTTATGGAAGAATTTTTCTCGAGTTCAATTAGTTTTTGAGTTTTGCAAAAATATCCGCTTTATTTGTGTGAGTACAACCCCTTCCAGAGAAGGGAAAACCCCACCTCATCCAAAATTTGGTTCAATTTGCTTGATTGGTTCTCGAGATATGTAAAATTTAAGTTTTATTTGTATGGGAGCCACCCTGTGTAGTATTAGTATAGTAAAATATTTATAAACTCTATTATCCGTTGATCTAGTAAACATAGATTCTTGGATATGCTATTTAATCTACATACTGGGAAGTACAAACTTTACAACTGGGCGGCACAGACGTATTTTCATTAGCAGCACTAGCTAGTACAATAAGAACCTTCCCTGGCCCTAAAAACCGCATACAAATTTTCACTCCGATCGGTTTAGTCCAAGTAACCACGAAGCTTTATATCAATTCAATTGTAATGCTTTATAGTGCGCTACAAAGCATATCATATAATGTATTATTTTCTTACATGTACAATAAATGCAGTAATAAAGTGGAAAAGGGCCCCACTATTGTCAAATTAAAGCTGCATTATAATAGCAATTGCTAAAGCACCATTACGGCATGAATTAAACATCGCTTCGCCTGCATTATCGACATATCGTTATTTTTAGCCTGTTTGCGAAAAAAATATAAAAACATCAATTCGGCCGGCGTGTCAAAAGACAAAAATAAATATATTTCATATTTATTTTTTAAGTCCGCTGGTTCTAGCAGCTTCTCAAGCTATGCGTTACTTCATTATTTACGACGAATGGATTTTTTTTGCATTTCAAATGTTACCTTTAATGAGACTTGAACCTGATGGGTGCGTGTATCCCTGCATGGTTCATTTGCTGGCGCCTTTGATATCTTAACCACAGCTGTTATAGATGAGTGGGTTGTAATTAGTCGTACTTAAATCGTCGTTCGTAGTTGATTTTAGAATTCAATTGGTTGAAAAAAGACAGCAGCAGTTAGGTGAAACAGAGTATGAGTAGTGGCCGTAAATAAGCAAAAACGAAGTCAGGTATAAGCATTTTATTAACATTTACGGTACGTTTTAAAGATTTGTCCTAAAGCTTGCAAGCAACATATTGTAACATTATATACGCAAATAGTGTTTTTAATAATGCTAATTTACGATAATGCTTAAACGCATTAGCAATGTTTATACAAAAGTTTTAACCATGCGAATTGCTGATATACCGCTGTCTGGTATTAGCGATGCCGAGCTACAGCCAATATGGGGTTATGCATTAATGCTTGTGGTTACTTGGGCAGGATTTGTTGAGCAAAAAGTCTTCATCTCAAAAACTAGAATGGAACGTAAAACGCTTCCGATGCTGGTTCCAAAAATTTAGCGTACCGATTTGACCACAATGATATTTCAGCTGGGAATTAACGATTTCCTGCAGTTTGATTTTATGGATGCTCCGCTAGTTGAATTACTGTTGCCTGCTTCAGACCTATTGCACTCTTTATCTGCATTAGACAACGAAAGACAGCCGGCATGATTAGATTGCCGTATGACAGACTTTCCCTTAGAACCGAACATATATAAAATGCTAATTATGTCGGTTGTACCAACCTGTTCTGATGAAATTGATCAGAAACCAATTGTAAAATTACTTGACGGAGATCACCTTTGCTTGCCGTTTATAACAGTTGAAATAACAATATTTTCAATGCATGGTGCACGGTGGAGAATCTTATCCTGTAGTTAATTGGCATCATGGATAGGCTTAAGTTAGACGTGTTGTCTGCAGTCAAGAATACGGCATATGTCCAGAAAACTATTTCCAGGATTATCGATTTTCCCATCCGTACAGGATTCTGCTGCATAATGCCCCCGGGAGATGTTTCCAATTTATTCGAAGTCCCAATAACTGATGATCGTCATTGGATGTGCCATCATGATAAGGATTTTTAGAGTAGCAGCTACACGGGCTCGACAACTTTGAGGTAAATATTGGTATGTGTTAGTTTAGCACACGTCTAAAACCGCTTCTCATCCCAAATAGGATAACGTGAAGTCTATGCCACATTCGATTAATGTTCAGGCAGTTCAAACTAATAGGTAGCCAGTGGTTTCACTTCAGTATATTCCAGCTAAATATGCCAGATCTGACCGGCTCTGCTGCAGGCTGAACATCGCAAATTGTGGTTTTAGCCGCGGATGAATCTATACTCGGAATGCAGGTAACCACAGTCAGCAAACCTACACTGCAGAGCCACACCAAAAACGTACGTAAAATTCCTGTTAAAATTATAGTAATCTACGATATATATGTATAGACATAAACGATTGTTTGTTATTTGGATTGTGAAATAATGAGAAATCCGTCTAATTTATTTATATATTACCGTTCACATTATGCTTACTTCGAAAGAATCATATGAATCTTTTGCAATAATTGAATGTGGTGCATCTGCAAGTATACTTGAAAGTTTCTCTGCAAGTATACCTGCAGGTGCACCACATTCATTTATTGCAAAAGATTCGTTTGATTCATTCGGAGTAAGTATAACGTGAATGATCATAAATACTATAAAATTTATAGTTGAGATGACTACGTTCATGGTTATTTCAACAATAGTTAATAACGTCATTTTTACCACGAAATTGTCACGACAACCAACTCGTCCCGTTCATTGCGTGTTTAAGATGACTATTTTCTTGTCAGCAATATCATACAAAACCTGGTCATGATAACAAAACCATTGTCATGATGACAATTGTATAGTTTTAAATTATAGTTGTCCCAACCATACATGGTCATTTTTACCATAAAATTGTCACTGCAACCAGCTAGTTCCGTTTATTTTTTTGTCCAAGATGACTATTTTCTTGTCAGTAAAACTATACAAAAAGTGGTTAAGATAACTAAAGCATTGTAATGATGACAATTTTATGGTATACAGATTATAGTTATGCCTACTATGCGTGGTCAACCGTACCATGCGTCCATTGTTCAAGCTTATAGTCGAAATAACCATGAAAATGTTGTCTAGACCAGTTTTCCCAGTCGGTTGAAAACCACCATACTTTTCTGGTCAAGCTTACCCCTAAAATGGTAGAATTTACCATGAAATTTTTCTGTGTGTATAGATCATTTTGCGATGACGTCATTATTCCGTCAAATGACACCACTTGGTGGTTTGTTTACATGTTTTTTGTCAAATCCAGCAGTTTCGATTTGAAATTTCGTGAAGGATTACTGCATAAGTTTTTGTAAAATGCATGTACGGCACTTTCTCTTAAATAAAAACTATAAATTTTTATCATTATCTGCCGGACAAAGATAGAAAACTCAATTCAAAATTTAACACCATGTAAACAAACCATCAAGTGCTGTCAAAAAAGTGTGGTTAGGAGCTCCCGTGTAATGATCTATAGTCACAGTATAATCAATATATATAGAATGCCAGTGTCGCTGGTGTTTCATGGATATTTTGGTGGCAAACATGTTGCTGGTTCGTGTCTTGGATACGGGAACTACATTGTCAAATTGCCCAATAGAAAATTTTCCTGCCGACGAAATACCCCAAAACGACCAAATCGGGTGATTTATCCTATACGTGATTTACGGAAAAGCAGAAGGATTTTTTATTGGGTTGCCTTTTTAGTTTGACAATCAGATTCCCGTTTCGAATCGATCACTCACACATATGCGCATACAGTGTAAATACGTAATTTTCAAATGTGTGATGTTTACCACGAGCACTGCAGCGACACTGGCATTCTATATATATTGATTCAACTATAGTCACTCTATGTGACTTGATTGTTTTCAACATGATCCGCTTCAGTTTTATTTACATCAATTTTACACAATAGAGCGATATATCTTTAAACTTAATCAGTGTAAAATGCATTGCAAAACTTTATACACACTGTGTCCGAGTATAATATTCAAGGTGCCTGACAATAGCTTAAGTAGATTTCATAACTATTTCAATACTTGTTAATCAAACATTTAAGCAAACAGTATGCGTGTTCGATTGGCTCCCTTTTGACAATTCTCGCTGGTCGATTGGCTCCCAAGATGGCTGCTTCCGCGTATCTCTCACCTCACCACTGAGTATTTCTAGTCATCAGCTGCTAAAAGTCAATGTGGTATATACAAGTATGGCAATGTCAGGAAAGTGGCGTTAGTGCCATGAGGAAATTTCATCATGGAAATTAATGAAATTGTAAATCCACCAATCACGCTTAAGCGTGTCGTTAAACTCCAAAAACAAATCCCCTTGTTCGGCGCGATATGTTTTTGTAGTTTGACACTCAAAAAAATCAGCACGTTAAGTTTACGTGAAAACATAGGTAATTCTCATCCATCACACTTTTCATGTAACATTCACGTGAATTGTTGGTAACTCGCCCTCATACTAACCAGTTTACGTGCGATCCCGGTAAGTGGTATCAATTTTCCCTTTAACTAGTACATGAAGCTCACGTAAGTTGCTGTACAGAAGTTTACATGATTTTTCACGTGGATGCGACGTGTAAATTTTTTTGAGTAGACCTTTGACGTCGTTTTCTAATTTTTTCGCTACTAATACCATCAAATCTCGGGAAATTTTTCAAAGGGACTTAAGTCGCAAAATGTCAACAAACGGGTTTTTTATGTTATGTTACTATAGAACATGTTATGAGAGCACTTATTAGATTAGATTAACGAAAATCGACTCTTGAATAAGTTTAAACAATTTTGACAATATGACCGAACATCCCTACAGTTACATTTTTTACTTGCACCGCTTCGGGACGAATGTATGAAATGAATTGTCATTTGACATACGCTCTTATAAAATCAGCCGAAGTAACCGAAGAAAAAAGAAATGCACCGCAGTCATTTCCGTCATTTTGTGTGAACTTGTGGTTTTTATTCGGATAGCTTTATTTTACTTTTTCCTCGAATTTTTCTAACTCACAATAATACGAACAACGAACCAAAACACAACACTGTTTACGTAAAAGCCTTTAATGCAGCATAATATGCCTATGTTCAATTCGACGTTAGTAACATTCGACTGCATTGAACGATGTAAACATATTCCCAAGTAACAACGGTAGCTGAATTGCCAGAGCAATGGCTGTTTACGAGTTGGTTTAAGGCGTTCAAAGCTGCATAAAGTAAGCGCTCAAATGGTGTTTAAATAAGCGATGTGTAAGCTACTTTAAGTTTTTCAAACCAGTTCTCTCCCAAAAGCTGATAAAAAAGCTTAATAGCGGATTTTTTGCTAAACAATCTGCTTCTAAACAGCCATAAACATCAAACCGTTTTACGGCTGCTTAAAGGTGTTAAAATGTAGAGTGGAAGCTTTCATTATGCTCACAGCTTTTAAACTACTTTAAGTCTGCTTAAGGGTGTTAAAGGGCCTTTACAAACTTCTACCAAGTTTTCGTTCGGCTCACAGCACACATACTGTCAGATAATAGAATTTCGCAATTCGGCTGACAGCAAAAGTTTGTCAGTTATCGACATTATCGACTGCTACACGCTAGACGGGCTAGGCTTCAGGTGTAAAGATATTCTCACTGTCTGTTCTGCAGATGCAAATGGGGCGGATCATACGGTGAGTGCTTATGGATCAAAAGATGGCGGGTTCAATTCCCGGAAAAAAGACATGCATTTTTAATTAGCTTAGCTTACTTGTAAGAATTAAAGTTATTCGAAACTAAAAATATCGCGTTCACGGCGAAATAAAATGACGCGTTCCATTTTTTTAAATTTAAAAATAGATTTTTTTGGCTGCATAAAGGTTGATGAAGCATTGATTAAGCGACTGGAAAAGTAGATTGCAAAACTATTTCTCGTTCTAAAAATAGAATTGACAGCATAGCGCAAATTGGCTATTAAAAAGTGCAAAAAAGTTTCTATTAAGCTTCATTGCAGCTTTGAAAGCAGCTATTACCCAAGTAACAATTTCAGTCTGATCAAACGCTTTTATAGCTGATTTTATTCAACCTGTGGCTGATCTATGGTTTAGGTTTAGAAATGAAAACCTTTTTTCAGCTGTTAAACATCTAAATCTGGTGATTTTATCAAGCTTCAGGCTAATTAATAGCTGCTTTCAAAGCTGCAATGAAGCTTAATAGAAACTTTTTTGCACTTTTTAATAGCCAATTTGCGCTATGCTGTCAATTCTATTTTTAGAACGAGAAATAGTTTTGCAATATACTTTTCCAGTCGCTTAATCAATGCTTCATCAACCTTTATGCAGCCAAAAAAATCTATTTTTAAATTTAAAAAAATGGAACGCGTCATTTTATTTCGCCGTGAACGCGATATTTTTAGTTTCGAATAACTTTAATTCTTACAAGTAAGCTAAGCTAATTAAAAATGCATGTCTTTTTTCCGGGAATTGAACCCGCCATCTTTTGATCCATAAGCACTCACCGTATGATCCGCCCCATTTGCATCTGCAGAACAGACAGTGAGAATATCTTTACACCTGAAGCCTAGCCCGTCTAGCGTGTAGCAGTCGATAATGTCGATAACTGACAAACTTTTGCTGTCAGCCGAATTGCGAAATTCTATTATCTGACAGTATGTGTGCTGTGAGCCGAACGAAAACTTGGTAGAAGTTTGTAAAGGCCCTTTAACACCCTTAAGCAGACTTAAAGTAGTTTAAAAGCTGTGAGCATAATGAAAGCTTCCACTCTACATTTTAACACCTTTAAGCAGCCGTAAAACGGTTTGATGTTTATGGCTGTTTAGAAGCAGATTGTTTAGCAAAAAATCCGCTATTAAGCTTTTTTATCAGCTTTTGGGAGAGAACTGGTTTGAAAAACTTAAAGTAGCTTACACATCGCTTATTTAAACACCATTTGAGCGCTTACTTTATGCAGCTTTGAACGCCTTAAACCAACTCGTAAACAGCCATTGCTCTGGCAATTCAGCTACCGTTGTTACTTGGGTAATTAGCCTGAAGCTTGTTAAAATCACCAGATTTAGATGTTTAACAGCTGAAAAAAGGTTTTCATTTCTAAACCTAAACCATAGATCAGCCACAGGTTGAATAAAATCAGCTATAAAAGCGTTTGATCAGACTGAAATTGTTACTTGGGTTGACGATTTTGACGCATATAACATAACGGTTTTCAATCTGACACAACATTTTGATGTAAGGTAACGCACCAGTTTATAGCGTGCGTTACGCCAAGTGGAGAGTAACACGCTAGCTGTCATTATGTCTTATGATCGGGTGTATGTGTTTTTTACTGAACCGAAGCGTTGTATACTTTATTTTTGCTCAAAACTCAGTTATTTTTTAAAATACTTAGAATCCTTACTACAATTATACAAAACCGTAGTAAAAAGTACCGTTAGGCAGTATCCACTAAAATAAAAATTGCCGGATTTTTAAATAGGATTTAAAATGATGAGTAAATAGTTTCAATGTTGATTTTCTCAGTTCGATGCAAATGTTAGATAAGGCCATTTGAAAAATTTCCCGAGAAATGTTATCTTCTTCCTCACCTTTTTAAACCACATTATCTTAGAGTGACTATATCAAGAGCAACATTTCAAATAGGCCGAAGTCAAAACTGACAGTTTCGAGAAAATCGATGTTGAAACTTGAGCATCATTTTTTAACTCCTTATTTGATATAAACAGTGTTGCTTAGAATTGAATATCACATTATGATGCAAAAACATAATAGTTTAATGTGTAATGCAACAACCAGCAGAAAAAACATTGATTTACTTTGTAATTTGCAAAAATATGCGTTTGGCCGTTTTCGGAGATCATTCGGTAATACGACTTTTTCATAAGGCTGATTTGATTATCAATTGTTGATGGGGCCTTTGACATGAGGCTTTTATTTACTGTCAGTGGTGATATGATTTTGGTATTGGGCCGTTTTTCAGACAGCTTTTCGCGTTTGGCCTTTTTTATCACGTTGTTTTGAAGCGCAATGGCTAGAAAAGGTTAAAAATTCGTAACTGGGACAGCTTACTGGATCAGCTTTATTCGCTATGTAAGCACAAATCGATCTCTTGTACTCTCATGGAACTGCCATATGGAAAGTTTGTGAAGATTTGGTGCAAAGTTTTGTCTATCCTTTTCACTCTTTAACAAACCTGTGCACAGACTTCACAAATAGAACAAACTTGGGAAGGTGGCAGCACCGTTTCGCGCACATAGCGAATTATTTCTACTAGAAAAGTTGGGGTTTAATTTCATCGGCAAATCTGCCACCGTTGAACAGGTTTGTGAAGCGGAACGTGTTACCCGTGAGGTGCGGCAGTGCGGCAGTCGCTATTGGTAGTGTGAAGCAGCAGCAGTTCATTCATTTAGCATTTCTAACTCACGACAGCGTGCAAGTGCATCACGCCTTGGCAGTTCAGCGATAGTAAATGTCTCGGGCGCGCAACTAACGAACCCTGTCCGGTTCCTCCACAGGTGATATATAAATACAGCGAAATAGCTTTTTTCGTGTAAGCCGAAAAGTAACTTAAATTTTTGTTGCCGCGCAGGCTTAAATACTAAACATGTCGTGTCTGTGAATGACCGTGTTATTTATGCAGGTAGCATCGTATTGTTTTTTTCGGTCGTCCGTCGAGTCTCTCGCGCAATTGTACAGCGGGGATCATCTTCGCAGCAGCAGCAAGCAGCAGAAATCCCACAACAAAAATAGGGCCGAATGCAAAACAAAACACAAACTGCGTATAGGCTTTTTCATACAGAAGGGCCGAAGCACAAAATGAAAACTTTGTTGCCAGTTTTCACATAAGGCTTTTTCAAATTTGCTTCTTAAGAGTCATAAAGTTTTCAAATCGCTATGATGTTTGGTATTATTATAGATACTTATGAAAGCTTTAAATATAACCAAAAAACCAGTTTTTTTTATATTTTGCACTTGGGCCCTATTGAAATGTTGCTCTTGATATACAGAGTGGCGCCAAGTCATCCCAAATCAGGGATACCAGACTTGCAGATTTGTCTGCAAATTCCAGATTTTTGGAACGGTCTTGCAGATCATTATAAATTTGCAGATATTTGCAGTTTTTCTGACTTTTATTGTTTTGGTGCAGATTTTTGTTCGAAGCTCTTTAAACTTTCACAGACTTCCTAAAAAAGTGTGCAGATTTTCGCAGATTATTTTTAAACCAGAAAATTCGAGTAGCCGGAAAACTGCTCGATTTTTTCGGTTTTCGAGCAGTTGCAGACATTTTTTTAGAAAATATGGCATCTCTGACCCAATGTGATATATACACCTTTTTAAACCTCATTGCGCTCTACCCTCAGAATTGTCATGTCAACAACTTTTCTTTTAAAATTTAGCTAAAATTTCACAAGGCTAGATAGTTTGATATACTTAAAATTAATTTGAGAATAGTGCAATGATCGTTTTCGCAGCGTTGGCGGTTGTCGTGCATTTAATATTTCTGGTTTCCATTTTCTACATATATTTTCAAACACCAATATTGAATGATCTTCCGATAGGAAAGGATGATGAAAGCGCTGCAGCAAACCGGTGAGTTTAGATAATTAAATATGTATCTAGCCAAGGTGAAGAATATGTAAATATATCATAAAAGTTTCATTTAAAGTTTGAAGTTTAACTTAGTTTAGAGCTTCTGAGAATTAAAGCTTAAAACCTGCTTGCGAGTACATCAAGCTGTGCATCTAGGGTTGCCAAGCGGCCGGTTTTTGGCCGGCCCGACCGGTTTTTCATTTGCAAAGCCGGTGGCCGGTCAATCCTGCAAAAAGGCCGGTTTTCCGACATATGAAGCCGGATTTGTACTTTTTGCCTGATTTGTTAAATTTTATAATGAATTTAGGCTTCGTCCACAAATTACGTAACGCTTAGAGGGGAGAGAGGGGGGTCGAGTTAGCGTTACTTGTTGTTACATAGGGGGGAGGGGGAGTCATGAGAATAGTTACGTAACAAATTTATGAATACCAAAAAAGCAGTTGCCAAATGAGGAAAGGACGTGTTGGAGGTGGAAAACAGTGAATCGGTTTATACTAATGAAAATTATGATATAAAATTATGGTTTGTAGCTGCTGAAGATAATCCTGCTAAATTTCCAGTTATTACGGTTGAAGACCATTTCAGGCTGCCCAGTTTGCTTCGGGGTACGATGCTGGCCTAACAAGCCGTCGTATGTTCGAATCTCGGCTAGGAGATGCTGCTATAGAGCCAGTAGGATCATTGCACTAGCCCCGTAATTGTCCTATACTCTAATAGCCGGCTGCGAAGACTGTCGATAAACAACGATGACAAACAATGACAAATGACAAATAAAGAAGAGTCAAGTTCTTAACAGGACGTTTATACCCATGGCTTTGCTTTTTTACCATTTAAGCTTAACATGGGCCGATACCTGATTGTTGATTTTAATATGAAGCTTGCTAACTTGCTAATCTTGCTAATTAGGTTCAATTTCTTAAAAATTAAAAAAAATGCGGTTCAAGCCATTTTTATTGAATGTTGAGGTACGGAGGGGGGAAGGTTTGGTTAACGTTACGTAATTTAATGGGGGGGTTGTGCCAATCGTTACTTAATGTTACATAGGGGAGGGAGGGGGTCAAAAAACCGGAATTTTTGCGTTACGTAATTTGTGTATCACGCCTTATTAGCAATCCTGAGTAGTGGATCATTGAAAATAGCCAGTTTTGCAGTGACAATACTTTGCTTCTGGCGGTAATATACATTAAATTGTCCACTAGCACCAGAAGCAAGTAGTTGTCACTAAAACTAGCTATCTTCAATAATCCATTCAATGTTCGTTGTGGTTTCGACTGCGATGTCCTACCATTTGCTTCTCCACAATTGACTGATCATCCCATTTACAAGGGAAACTGTCAACCGGCTTCCGGCGACTGACACAACCCACCCCCCCCCCCCCCCCCTCCCCGCCATTTTTTAAAAACAGGACCGACCGGCCGGTTTATGTAATTTTCAGACTTGGCAACCCTAATAGAATGAATACTAATATTTTCACTGTAAAAAATAGGATGCCATTACAAATTACTTGTTCGTCCGATGGACTGGTAAAAAACGGATTTTTTTATTGCGGAGTTTCCACCTATTTGGAGTCCCACGCGAAAATTATTAGCGTGGTTATTTTCTGCGTTTACCACGCATGTTTACAATTTAGTAATTTGAACTATCAGTTTTTCGTTATTGCCTCTCCATTGCACCCCTCCTTGCTTGACAAGCATATTTTCAATGTTTTTAGTAAGTACAGGATAATTACTATTAAAAAAAGAATTTGCGTAGGACTCGTTAAATTGCTGCCAGGTGCAATAGTTACGAAAAAAAATTAAGCGTTTTATTGCGGAGATTCCACCTTCTTAGACTCCCCACGCAAAAATTATTAGCGCGATTTTTTCTGCGTGTCCCACACGTTTACAATTTACCAATTTAAATCATCAGTTTTTCATCATTGCTTTTCCTCTGTACTCCTTGTTTACCAAGCATGTCTTCAATATATGTACTGATAAGTACAGGATAATTATTATTTAAATATGAATTTGCGTAGAACTCGATTGCTGACATTTACCGCATTTTTCATTTATTTTTGACATTTATTTTTTCCCGATGCCCACAAACTACTACAGAGTTAACTTTCGCTAATTGCACTAATCTCTTAGCCCACTTACAAGGAAACATCACTATCGGTCACAGCACAGGCTTAACCATATACACCGTAGTGTAGTCCTGTCGATCCAGAACATCACTGCACTGCTCGTATAGGTGTAGCCTATGGAACTTTTTTGAGAAAACTTAACTTGAAATATGTATGGGAATGTGACTTAATGGAGGCGCATGGTACCGTTCTGATTCAAACTTCGAACACTTAAGCTATGCTGAAACTTTCTTCAAAGAAAAATGTTCGAAAACATCTCTATTCTACTTACATGAATGGTTTAACCCTTTATAAGGCCGTGGCAATTATTTTGCCACCAACGAAAAATATTTGTTTTGCGTCTATAATGACATCAATATAATTATAGAAGCAAAATAAAAAATGTTTGTTGGTGGCAATATAGTTGCCACTGCCTTATAAAGGGTTAATAGCATGACAATTTAACTATTTTCGTGTTTAAATTTTAAAAATGAGGATAAAATGTTAATTTACATTGAAAAACACTATAAAACTGCAGTTCGGTTTTGATTCAAACTTCGAACACTTTCATGGTCGACATTCAAATTTCGAATATTTCAGTCTCAGACATCGAACACTTGTATTACTATGATAAGTATTAATGTAATTAGTATCACTCAACAACAATTAGTGAGATTACATCCTTTTTCTAAACACTGTCTTTTTAAATCCACCTAACAGCATGATTTAAATTTTTCACACAAAAATTAGTTTCAATCCGTACTTCTGCAGTCAATTGCTAATATTTTCAAACTCTATGTACCACATCTAAAGCAAGCTAACTTTGTACAGCTATACAATGCAGATAATTCATTTTCTCGAAGGAAAATCCGGAAAAACCGGATATTATTCGTGGGTGTTCAAAGTTTGAATCACACCTCAAAACGTGATTCAAACTTCGAACACTTTGTATTTATCTAAAATCTTTGAAATAATGCATGAAATATTGTATTTCAACTATGCTTTAGTACGTATATATCTTGCACTTACCTAATAATCGCGAAGTGGGAAGGTAAATATTCTATAATTGGTAAAATAATGCAAACGAAAAAACAGTTACTTTTGCACCAAACGCTAAGAGTATGCGGACGAAGTTAAAATCTGAGTTCTCATTTTTTCCAGCGCCTGCTGATTTCTTACAAGGAGTCCTACATTTCAATGTCACCGGATAGAGGACATTCTGACGAACACGGTGGTGTATAATAAGTATAATATTTTATCATATTAGCGATACTACGAGCATTTTATTCTGAAGAGTTCGAAGTTTGAGACTGTTCTAAGTTTGAATCAGAACGGTACATGAATATCCTACATACACCCTCAAGCAACAGAACAAAAAGAAAATTATATTGATTGAAAATTATGATTTTATTATGCAACAAGCGTTTCTAAAATTACTTCCCTCCCATGGGTAGGTGGTTTGACGCGTACTTCGGCTAACCGACCTAAAAATCTTAGTTCCGCATGTAGAATGTAATATAGTTTAAGTTGGATATATGTGTAGTATGTAGTATTGCATAATTTACCTTTACGTGTAGCATGTGTCTCGTAATGCGGAATGGAGCGAAATTGAACGGATCTGATTTTAAATCAAGTCCGTTTAGGCCGAAGCACCGGGAGGGCTTCCTCAGTTCCCTAGATGAAATGCTGGTATGCACAGACATTTCTCTAGAAAATTGAAACCAAATCCTACCCACCATTCATGAGATTTTGACTTACTCATGAAAATTAAAATTTATCGCTAGTTAGAACGAACGAGTGTTCAAAAATGATGTAATGTCTTTATTTGCGTAATCGAGACATTTTCTATGAGATCGCCATTAAATTTGTGGCTGTTATGCGATTATGGACAGCACAGCACTGAAAAATATACACACACGTACATGTATACATGTGTATGCATGTATGAGTGTGTATGGGTGTATAGGTACGAATGAATATATGTTTGAGTGTTCTATGATGAGTCGAAATTTTTCTTATACCTATGCTGCCAAACTACAATTATTAATGGGCAGGAAGTTATAGTCAGTAGCTGTGTTTCCTGTGTCAGTTTCCTATGTTATTACTATTATTACTAATATTGCTATCGTTGTTACTGTCACCTCTATTGTATTATTTTTGTTGTGGATGTAATTAATTATAATTATTATTGTTATTTTCTTATTTCCCTCCTTTGTTAGAGTGATTTGCATGTCTTGTGACTAACCGCGTTAACGGTATTCAACTAACAATATAAAATTATCATGAATGACGTTGTTTGTCTCCCAAAAACCCTCCTAATGCTGATGAGCTACTGTCGGAGAGTCCATCAAGTCGGACGGTGGCAACTCACCGGCGGCCTGCTCCTCTCCATTCTTGCTGCTGCCGTCGCGGTCGGACTCAGTGCAGTGGATCTCTCGAAAAGCTTTATAGCCTCGATATGCATTTGTTCTGTTCATTGTCCAATCCTGGCAGACTTCAACTGGAATTCCACTTCTAACTAAATCTTTTTAGAGTATAGCTCTTCAAGTAAAAACAGATATTCGATTCTCTGGTTGATTCAAGTGATAGCGAGGGCTTGTCCTCAATATACCATCATTCCCACTTCCTAAAATATGGTCATAGTACATAATATATGGCCATGGTATGAGGATTTTTTCGATTCAATACCATCCTCACAGAATTATCAACGTCGTTAACATCTTATTAAGTCTTGCTTCAGTGACAGCTTGCACTTAAGACTTAACACGGCATATATACATATCTCCAAGTGAAGTTCTACTTGATCCACCTCATCCTTTCTTAGTTACAGAATCATTTCAATTGACCACGGTCTGAAGAGCATACCGACAAATCGGTTGACTACTGGTACAAATAGGCAATTAATGCCACCGGGAATAATACGAGCGAGTACCAGTCCCCATTATATCACATTTGCTCTATTTTTTCGGAAGTTCAAGTAATTTTTCGATAGTTCTGACCGATAATATTGCTCTTGAATAATATTCCGCACAAAATATTCGAAAATTTACGCCAACAGCTACAATACTGCAAAGATGGTAGACAAAGAAGCGGCTGTGGCTTTTAATGAGCATAGGTTGTTGAACAGCGCTGGGTCAATCGTGATGACATGGGTAGTTGGGAGATGAATAGCGTCCATCCTATAGCGAGTAGTTAGTCGGTAGTAGCATAGGTGATGGACAGACATAGAATTTTCGTGATATTACTAACTCGAAAATTGCAATCAACATGTTGACTAAAAATTTCTTCTTTTTTCTTTTCTTTCTCTGCCTGGTCTCTATCGCTTCTTCTCACGGCAACAATGTTGTCGCGTGAGGGGAGGCAAGCCACAGCCACAGACGACTGCACTGATGACAACTATGGAGAGGACGGCGTGGAGCCGACTGTGGGCTTAAGTAAGATCGAAGACGAACAAGACGACGAAACAAACAAAGGAAGGAGAAAACAAGATAAGTACAAGCCATCTTATTCTATATTCACCAAGTACACAATTATAACGAGCCAAGTTCTGTCACTCTTCTTCCTCATTAATCCATAATCACCAACGCATTATGGCGCTAGTGTTTTCCGCAAGGATTCTTTTATCATTATCACAACCATCTTATCTCAGGCCTGGACAGACTTGGCTCTAACTGCTCTAAGCGTTTCTAAAATTACTTTTTTGTCCACCTTGAAGTGTTATTAAACTTGTCTTTTACTAATAATTTGGTCATTGCGTTACAAGTTATTCGTTCAATTAGGCTTACAATACAAATTTGAAAAAAAGTTTATGTCACCCCACCCTTTGAAAATTTTCGAAATGTGAAGGGGTAAAAAAATAAAGTGTCATTAGTCTGTTGCATTTTTTAGTGACAAGCGGATTTTTTCACAGTTCAATGAGTTTACATCTCTAAATTATCCAATAAGTGCAAAGTTATAGTTATCTCGTTAGTCTCGATCAACTTTCTTTCACCAACCAAGCTTTCTGATTCTGCTGCAAGTCACAGGCAACTATTGTGCTTAATCTTTAAGTTCCGAACGACGAAAATTGGGGTGCTTGCAATCAGACTTTTGGCTTGATTCCATTTTAATATACCTCGTTTTAAAAGAATTAGATGGAGGCAACAATGAATTAAACAATATATTAGTGAAATTTGGTACCGCTTATGACGGAGATATTCCGATTTTTGAATTGCAGTGGGATTATTTTTTTCCCTCAAAGTACTAGATAAGATAATAATAGAAACACAATTTTTCGGGTTTTCGGGGATCAAAATTGGTCGTTTTACTCCATAATGTCCAAGTAACTACCCTAATTTTGGAGGTAGGGGACGTAAAACTCAACGATACAGTTTTTACCATTCATTGGATGCATGCAGCATGCAGGATGTCACTGAACTGTTCGAAACTTGAAATTTTCTAAACGGTGTGCATCCTTAATATACAAGGAGAGGTCTGATATTCATGACTAAAAGGTTGACCAAGAAACGTGAATAGCTTCAGAGATTTGTTTTCTTAAAACATGTCGATAGCACAGCATAAGTGTTCCAAGTAATAAAGTGGCAGAGACCTAAACTGCCATTTTCACACTATGGTTAGATTACGATACTATGTCGTGGTTACCGAGTTCTGAACTAGTAAGTGACACGGATTTCGATTATTAAAATGCAAGGTAACTAACCGAGTGACACGGAGGTTCAAAACAAAATTCAAATGAAGGTCAAGTTATACGTTTGTGGCTCTCTAAGGTGATCCTGTGGCACTCCACTATTATCAAACTGCTTCGTCTCTACCAGGATGCTTACTTTATGTGCTTGGGTCGAAAAATTTTGAAGTTTGAAAGGGTTGAACTAAAATTTAAGTACTGTTCACAATATTTGTAATAAAATTTTAATAATATGGAAAAATAAACGCTGGTTTCTTCTCTTTTGTTTGGTTATTGAAGGTTTAATGTTATTATTTTTTTCTTGCCCCTCCTTCAACAATATTTTGAGACCAGCACATAAACTTTTTTCAAATTTGTATAAGCCTTATTGGCATAATTGGGCAAACTTCTGTGTTGGCAAACTTTCAACAATGTTTATAATACGTTTGCTGCTAGATAACCGAATAAAGCTTGTATAATGTATAAAACAGCAAGAAACAAAGCTCGTTTTTGTTGTATTAATTATTTGTCAAGATATGCCCATTGCTATGAACGGTTTTCGGTGTTCCCACGAATAGTCCTACGAGTTAGGTGAAAGTCGAACCCAGCTGACACTTGACGGAAAACACGTTGTAGCCCGACGATGACCCCATTTGCTGTATAATTTTTCTTTCGTAACGGTACTTGGAGGAACATTCTTCTACGAAGAGATCATGGTTAAGCTCGTAGACTAATATGGTTGAAAAGTCATGGGCAATCGGCCCTCGTCATCAGGATATCAGCTACAAGGATTGCTCGGCGCAGATTTCTCCTGGATGCTAGGGTGTCCAGTCCAATTAGCATCCGGCACGCTTCGTATCTTGGAAACTGGAGCGGGTGCTTCCATGGCAGGCGACCGAGGGCGAATCGAATGAATTTGCGTTGTATTTTCGCGAACCGATCAACGCCGTTGATATAATGGGGATTCCAGACCGCCGAGCTACATTCCAGCGTCGAATGGACAAGCGCGCAGTACGAATTCTTCAAGCAATGCAGGCATATCGTTGAAGCTTTTCGCAGTTCTCATGATTAGGCCAAGACTGCGGGATGCTTTAGCAACGATGTAGCTGATGTGCTGCTTGTAAGTGAGCTGTGAGTCAAGGAGAACTCCCAAGTCCTTGAGGCAGGACTCTCTTTTAATCAGTTCGCCGCCTGGACCCTAGATGATAGTTGAAAAGGATGCCGTTTTTCCTGAAGAACGACACAACTGAACACTTGCTAATGTTGAGCACCATTCTATTTTCGTTTCGTTTTCGGAAAACGGCGTCTACTACTTTATTGACCGCGAGATATATCTTAAGATCATCAGCAAAGGAGAGCCTGAGTCCTCGTAGTGGAAAGTTTACATCGATGAAGTATAGCACGAATATGAGCCTTGTGGAATACTGAATGTAACAATAAGCTCGCTGGATATTGATCTTCCGATTTTAACATCCACTAGATACCGATCAGCCAAATAGGACTTCAACCAGACCAGTAGGGTGCCGCCAAGTTCCATCCTGTCGTATTTGGCAATCGAAATTTCATGATTTAACTTATCAAAAGCTCTCTGGTCGGTGGATTGCATCCGACATGGTATCCGTAACATAAGTAGGTAGTAAATGAAAGGAGATTCGTCGTGGTTGAGGCAAAAGAATCTTGTACGATTTTTTTTGCTTTTTTTTTGCTTTTTGAGACGTCATTGCGAGCTACAACACTACTACTTCAATGATGTGCTCGAACATCGGGATAGAAAAGTGTTGTAAAATGTGAGCTTCCTAGTTTAAATTGCGGCGATAAACTCCGATTTATTACAAATACAACTAATGCTTTACTGCCAGTGGTCAAGCTCTAAGCCTGTGACAGATAGTGATGTTTCCTTGTTAGTGAAAGACTTAAAGATAGCCCAACGAACGAAAGTTGGCTAATGTATTCACACATCAGCAATCCTTATATACATTTTTACTTAAGGGGGTATTATAAGTAGAATCAATATATATAGAATGCCAGTGTCGCTGTTTTTCTACAGGACTCATTGTGGTAAAAATGATGCTAACAATCTGTATCAAGTCTGTGCATCGGGAACTTCATTGTCAAAGTTTCTCATTGTTATTTATCTGTTCTTTATCTGTGCGCTGGTTGGTGCTGTCATCAGTGCGCTCTCCGCTGTGTTTTTATGCCAGTGAAATGGTGTTAAACGTTCTTTTTCTTTTCGTCCGGATGAATAGAATCTCAAAACTACGCCCTTTAGCACCGATTTTTTTTTCAGAAATTTGAAGCAAGCGAAGTTTCCAATCACATTATTTAGCAGCCATAGTTGAAATTTTAAACTGGTTGTCAAAGTTTGACAATGAGATTCCCCTTTTGATGAATCTCAGGCACACACACATTTGCATATATAATGTAAATACATTATCTGAACATGTGTGATGTTTACCACGCGCACTGCAGCGACACTGGCATTCTAAATATATATTGATTATATTGTATTATACTATAATCACTGGCGCACTGACATGACACATAGAAGAAAATTCTTCAAAAACCATCGTCCTACACATTTTGCTTGCACACTAGCGCTCTCTGTTATGCATGTTGCGGAGTAGCTTGCATTTGCAGGGTTTTATACTGTAGGTTTTTTACATTTGTGTGGTTTTATACTGGAAACCCGAAGCAACACTCGAGCGCCATGGTGTGGTCATGTTGCGAAACATGCTTTTTTGAAAAATAAGTGGTTTTTGAATGGACGATGGAATTAATGCGAGTGTCTCGTCTGTTTGTCTGTGCTAATACACTCCGTTATTATGGCAGATGGTATAAAAAGCTGGATAGCGCATCACTGTGCGATTACAGCGCACTACTTAACACACAAAACCAGAATAAAATTGAATATCACAGCTATCCACCTATTCGCGTGCGTAATGGCGGCTAGTGGTTACAACTTTCGGAAAACGTTAGCATGCTTTTGGCAGCTTTAAGGGCCAAACAGAATGCTGCGTCAACGCGTCCGTCAGCGTTATTCTGACAGTTTTCCCATGGGTTTACTGTCAAATTGACGCTGACGGATGCGTTAACGCTACATTCTGTTTGGGCCTTTATTCACGTTAAGGTCATATTTCCAGCCTTGATTGTCGTTGTAGAACTTTCAAGCATACGTGAGCGGAGTTCCCAAAAGCAAATAAACATTGTCGAAAAGCGTACCCACTAACCGCCATTAAGCGCGCGAAAAGGTGGATATGCATACAATTATTGTTCATATTTTCCAGTAAATTATCCATGTTAACAGAAACATAATGTAGCTTTTCGATCCTGAAATGAACGTTTACATGCTTACTATTTATTTACTAGATTTACTAGAGTAATGTTTGACATATGTAGTATTATATACGTAGTATTACCTAATTTTAAAGGATATTTAAGGTGAAATTAGTCAAGAAAAGATATTCGCTGTGTTTAGATTGGCAAGAAGAAGGCAGTATTTACTTTTTTACAACCAGGCCCCAGCTATTGGGTCCAAAAACTGCTTCCGAAATTGGGCTCTCCGACGAAAAGTTAATGACTGCTAATTTCCCGTTAAACAAATCATGTTCGAAAAACAGGTCTATAAAGTGATTTCCTCATTATTCATGATTTTGATGTAGGACTACGTCTTTGTTTACTATACTGGGACTGGGTAGCACTTTGTGAAAACGAAACTAGAAGTGTAACGTTTGAATGAAAGATTTCAAATGCTAATAACTACTAAACTACTGAACGAAACTGAACAATTTATATGTCGTTGGATAGATAAAATAAACAGAAATTTTCTGGGAGTAAGAGAGCAATTTCAAGAAGGGTGTAAGAGTAGGGGGCTCCTATCCAAAAGGAACACAAATTTTCTCAAAACTCGAGAACTAATTAAGCAAATGGAACCAAATTTGTCCTGTGGGGGGTTTTTGAAGGCAGGATTTTTTCTATGATGTACTGAAATCCCTTCCCCTTATAAGAGGGGAGGGAACTCCCATTCAAATGAAATACAAATTTCCTCATAACTTTAGAACTAATCAAGCAAATGGAACCAAATTTGACATGTGGGGATTTTTGAGGCAATAACTTTTTCTATGGTGAATTGAGACCCCTCCCCACTTTAGGAGGGGGGTCCCATACAAATAATATACAAATTTCCTCATAACTCGAAAACTAATCAAGCAAAAGAAACCAAATTTGGCATGTGGGGGTTTTTGGAGGCATGAATTTGTTTTATAATGGTTTGAGACGCCTCACTCCTGTGGATAAGAACTCTCATACAAATAAAACAGAAATTTTTGCGTATGCGTTCAAAAGAAATCTCTATGTCTCAATGATTGAGAGCGTTGTACTTATGAACCCCCCTGCACGTATTTTCAAAGCCACCATTGCATTCAATAAAGAATAGAATCTGAATATTTCGCTCTTCTCTTTTCAACATTCACTTAAACAATGGCCCTCACACATTTTTATAAACATACATATGCCAGAAATGCAGTTTACATAATCTGATATAGTTCTACGTCACCCTTTCGTATAACCCTTAGGGATGTATATCTTGTAGTTTTTTTAACTTTTCACTATTGATTCAATAATGTCCTGATTTATTCCAGTGTCATTTCCTTTGCAAAACTTCCTTTCTGCACTATTTTTCCTGCTCCAAATTCCTTGTTGACAGCAGTTCAAATAATAAACATTGTGAGCTTTTTTGATAAGTTTCAAGCAAACAAACCGGCGAACAGCGCAAAATGTTACGAAAACAAATTTAATTTGATTGGCATATTACACTGTTTTACAAACAGCCAAATTTTATCGGAAAAGCTCGGCGACATTTTGAAAAATAAAATTTGTTCGAATATTTGGTTGGGTCAGTACACGGGCTTTCAAATTTATTTGATGAAATAGATTAAATATTAGATGATTCAGCAAACAGTGTACTGGTACCTTAAACATCGAATTTTATTTGATTAATTAATTCTAAAAATTAACGTTTTAAGCATATGTGCTTGAAAGCGTTTGGATGAATTCCGAAAATTGACAAAGTTATAGCTGTTTGTACCGCGAATTTAAAATGACCTAGAAAAACCTGGAATTGTCAAGGAATTTTTAACAAAATCAGGGAATTTTTCAAATAACCGATTCATTGAGTAGTCAAGCACACTTCAAATACAGCGTACAAGCGAAAATGGGTCATCAAATCCCCATCAAAAATGGGGATTACATAGATCTGTGTAAGGTTCTCTAGCTCTGTGTTTTTCAAAAGGCCTAGTTATGTGAAGCAAGTGATGTGACACGGCTAATTTTAATTTGATGCTATATGGGTTTTGTTCAGCGTTAGTCGAATTGAATCGAATGACATTAGAATTTTAGGGCGGACCTTTAGTGATCTGATTCGATTCGCAGAACGCCGAAGTAAATGCGAGTGACAGCAGTTTACATTTTTCAGGTAGGCCCTTTTGAAAAGTTGGTGCCGAATTATTAATCAAATTTCTTAGCAGAATTAAGCAGAATTAATAATCGAGAATCGAGAACGTTGAAGAAATTCCACTTGTGAGATCAGTTTGGTTTAGACTATAATAGTTCTGATCTCAAACACGCAAATCGTAACTTCAATATGCATTTTTATTAAAATTTCCTTTATTTGCAGAATTGTTGTTTTTGTTGCAGATGGGCTCCGCGCAGCTTCTTTTCTTGAACACCAGGCGAACAGAACTTTATTTTTGCGGCAAATAGTTTTGTCGCAAGGAACCTTTGGAATATCTCATACGCATGTTCCAACTGAGTCAAGACCAGGGCATGTAGCCCTTTTTGCAGGTAAACTATACATTTTTAATTTTTTTTTTTAGTCCTCAACCCATAGTAGACCTTTTACATTAGTAACTATGTAAATATGTTACTATTTAATTGCATAATACATACTGCTCACATTTTTTTCCATAAAACGCAAAGTTTTGGTTTCGATTTCAATACAGTGGACTCTCAGAAAAGTTAACCGATTGGGGAATGGGTCGATTAACTTTTCTGAAATATTAACTTTTCTGAGTAATCCTCAGAGTCGTTGAAAATGATAAATACAAAAGCGAAAAATATGTCCTCGGATACAGGACACACATTTTTATGTATCTAGAAGGTGTAATGTAAAGAAGTAGTAAATATGTAGCCAGATCTTTATGAAATAATACTTAGTTCCTTACAGTAAGTTTAAAATAGCCGGTTACACTAGTTTAGTTTTGTTTTTTCGTATAGTCTGCGACTACGTTTTGATAATGTTCGCGCTTATTTTTAGTTCCTTGCTGTTCCTTCCTTTGCATTTAAAATGAGTTTGCGCTTTTCCAGTATGTTATCAATAATCCTGAAGTAACTATAACTATGTGCCCGTATAGAACTATTGTTGCAACTCTCCGGTACAAGAGTAGGTATAATTTAATCCCAGTAATGATGCGACTCTGTATGAAACTGTGGAAAGGCGGCAATAAACCGAAAAATGAGAAATAAAGATAGAAGGTAAACACACGTGTGTGGACGAACGCACTATGGGGGATTTCCATACAAGCAGGCGGACAAAAATACTTTCGAATTTTTTTAGGATTTTTGATGTTTTCCTAGTTGATATGACTAAAATATGTTGGTAGAGTACATTTGCAAACATTTCACGAACATATTTTGAAAAGAATTCAACTTTTTGCCTTTTCCATATGTGGAAAACTAGTACATGACTTGGTAAAATCACCATTTTAGGATCAATTCTTAACCGATTTTCGATCTGTTTTTTGCATTAAGTTTGTAAATCCTGTCTTCAAATGTGCAGATGTTTATTTATATTGGACAAGATGGCGATCATAAAATGTTAAAAGTCCCTTATTGCTTAAAATTTCAAAATCGGCCTTTCAGCTCAATTATTTTTTTACCAATGGCCAAACTTAAAGAAATTAGGTTTTAAGTTGAAACCCATCAAAAAATCATAAAAGGAAGCCAGAACAGAAGAAAAATTTAAAAAGTGCCTCATGGTAGAAGACCTGACTTTTTAGCAAAGCCCAAAGGGCCGAGTGTCATTTACTGTTTAACTCAGGTCGATGAGATCGACAAATGTCTGACTGTATGTATGTAAGTATGTATGTATGTATGTATGTATGAATTTATATATACACGTATGTGTTTCTGTGTTTGTGCCTCCCAGTTGGCATGACGCTGGCCTAATAAGCCAATCGTCGTATGTTCGAATCCCGACTGGGAGAGGCTGTTAGAATCAAGGGGATCGTAGCAACTGGCACTGCAATTGTCTTGGACTCTAACAGCTGGCTGCGAAGTCTGCGTATAAAAACAGAATGTCAAGTTTCGATAACGGAATATATCACCTAGGCTTTATGTGTTTTTATATATGTGTTTATGTAATAAATTGTCTACTAACGTTTTCTCGGAGATGACGCGAACAAATTTTACACAATATGTTTCATTTGCAAGATACTATCGTCCTTTATACGATTTACCGAAATTGGTCCATAAGTTCAGTAGATCTAGAGCTTATCTTGAAATAGGCCTTAGGACTTTCAACCCACTCAATATGGACTGCAATTTGAAATTTTTGAAGACGTTTCTTCGATAAACTTAGCAGGAGGGGCACATGTTTTCTTCATAGTTCCAATAATGTCGTAAGAAGGAAATCTCGATGGTGACTTCCTATGAATTACTTCATATTGAAATCTGGCAGTAGTTTTCAAAAGGTCGCATAATCAATCTTATTACATGTATTATGCGACCTTCTGAAAACTAAAGCCAGTAAATCTGCTTAACTCAGTTTCTAAATATTATTACACTAAATGCTTCTTCTGTGTGTGTATGTGTGTGTGTGTGTGTGTGTGTGTGTGTGTGTGTGTGTGTGTGTGTGTGTGTGTGTGTGTGTGTGTGTGTGTGTGTGTGTGTGTGTGTGTGTGTGTGTGTGTGTGTGTGTGTGTGTGTGTGTGTGTGTGTGTGTGTGTGTGTGTGTGTGTGTGTGTGTGTGTGTGTGTGTGTGTGAGTGTGTGTGTGTGTGTGTGAGTGTGTGTGTGTGTGTGTGAGTGTGTGTGTGTGTGTGTGAGTGTGTGTGTGTGTGTGTGTGTGTGTGTGTGTATGTGTGTGTGTTGTGTGTGTGTGTGTGTGTGTGTGTGTGTGTGTGTGTGTGTGTGTGTGTGTGTGTGTGTGTGTGTGTGTGTGTGTGTGTGTGTGTGTGTGTGTGTGTGTGTGTGTGTGTGTGTGTGTGTGTGTGTGTATTATTCGCTGGAAATATATTTAGTTTTGAAATCTCCCATAGTGACTAGAAATTTTCAAAACACTATATTTCGCAGAAAGGCAAAAAAGAAAGAAAGGGTTTGAAAGGCATTATTGTCTAGTAGATCACTATTGAGTTGCTTCGTGACACGACGTTTCGTTTAAAAGTTATAAGCGAAAATGTGAAAAATACGTGACACGATTTTCTCTAGAACTACATGACCGATTTTAACGGTCTTAGTATCAAATGAAAGCCCTTATTAAAGCTAAGTTATTCAGGAATTTTTAATTGAAAACAAACAAGTAGTTTAAAAGTTATGCTTAAAAAACCTGTTTTGACAAGGTAATAATTATCGCCTGTTTCTTAGAGATGGCCAAACCGATTTATGCGCTATTGGTCTCATATGAAAGGTAATATATCCTAATAGATCACTATTGAATGATTTTTTGATTGGACGTTTAATTTGAAAGTTATGAGCAACCGTATACACCACACCAAAATTAACAATAATATATAATGATTTTAACCAAGATAATTTACCTAATTTCAATTATTTTAATATCAAACGAGAGGTTTTGACACTACGAATATATATGCAAAATTTTATAAGAATTGGTTGTACCGGTCAAAAGATATTAACCCTCGAACACTCGTGCCTACTTTTGTAACACAATTACTGGTGCGCACTATAACCCCAAACCAAAGAAAACGTGCGCACTAGAGGTTTGACTGGGAAAACTTGGTTTTAGGTTTATCGAACCTTTAGAATAGTTTCTTGAAATTAAAAGCTCTGTTGTCTGGTGGAATCTAAATTTTGATTAATCCCCCTAAAAGTGAAATAAAAAAAAATTTTTTTCTTCAGTATCAATATAACACATTGATGTGTTCTGCAAAGTTATAGAGCATATTATTACAAGAAATTTGGCTAGAGACAGTAACCTTCCATCTCTGCAGCTGAGATAGAAAAATCTTATTTATTGTATATGAATTTGTAAACTCAGTTTTTATATTTTTGCTCTTTTTGTAATTGTTGTAGACTTTTTCTTGTATTACAAAGTTGTACAAATGATAAAAATACACAGCTTTGCTGAATATAGTATACCTCTATGTTTGCTTGTTTAGGAACTGTAGAACATTGATTATAAAAAATACCTTAATTTTGACTACAAATTTCTCGACTACCAGCAGACGGATATATTTTAAACATTTTACATTGGCTAGTTTTGCTGCATACAGACACCATTTTTCCATATGAAGAAACGAGAGAAAATTCCACTTGGGGTAAATTTCGGTACACCTCGCATGCTGATTGTTTCGTTTCTGTGATGGCGGTTTATGCTGATCTATTTTCCCAACAATTTAAATTATTAACGAGAAATTAGCCCTCATCATGTATTCATGACTACCCTGATTGCTTGGAGTGTGTTGGTAAATAAGTCTTAATGGCTCTTTAGTTGCAATTTTTTAAATGTAGTACAGTAGATTCGCTAGGATAAATGTTTATTTGTCTCACATTATCGATAATCTTTAATATGCAACTCAGTTCCATCGACAAAAATGCTTTTCTGATGAAAAAACTGCTTATGAGCACATGCCCTTCAACATCATCTCAGCATAAAACATAAAGCCTAAAACACACACACAACACTAGCCTCATCGCGTATCGCATTTTCCTTGCATATTTTAAACAAAACCGGCCCTTCACTTCACTTGAAAAGCAGTAGTTGGAAACATTTAATTGTAGCACATCAATATCTGGCTCACTTTCTGTCAATATATCTCCGCAGCTGGCAAAAATTACAAAATATAAAAGCACACGAGCAGCTAATCTACATTTGCGCATGCAAAAGACACTTTGCATGCACTATGAAAAATATGTATGTAAAACTGGCGTAAAAACTTGCGCAGTTTTCATCCACCGAACTTTTCACCAAAAATTTGCATTTTAACGACTTTTACTCATATAAGCCATTCCATATAAAAATCTGGCAGGTTTTATTTACTTTATTCTTAAACATAAGACGAAATGCATGCCGACTGCAAACCAGATGATTCCAAAATCATTCCGGTAAATGAGCGTATCGATTTTTCAGCGTGCATCTATTTCATGCGGCAGGGGGATTCTTGTATTCTTTCTTTTGTCTCTTGCTCGTAGTAACACAGTGGTGCCATACAAAATACTAAGATTGTGGCTTTTTCGACATGTAGTAAAGAAATCTAACGGAAGATATGGCAACATTACGTTGGGTAAAGAATACAGGCGAATTTTGTGTTAAGCTCTCGCGTGACTTTAGCTGAAATGTTCATCATATGTTATACAATACTCCCGTTTTTTAATAACATTTCTCGTCAAACTGCATGTACACACACAATGCGTTTGGTTATTTGTCGCTTACAGTTTCTATTCTATTCGCAAAACAATACAAATATAAAATGATGATATCTTAATGATCACTAATTTCACCTTAATGCATTGAATAATTATGACATTTTGCTCAGAATAAGTTTAATGAAGAATATACGTTAGTTAATCAACGATTTGTAACTTTATAACAATATTACGTTGAAAAACCTACACGTGTTGTACAAAATACAACAGCGTGAGTAACTAAAGGTTAATAAAAATTGATGAAAATTATTCAAGAAAACTCTATTGAAGTGAATCAAATAGAATGGCATTGCAGGACCTTTACTAGGCAATGTATATGTTAAATAATAAGATTTCCACATACAAGTTACTTTTATTTCCACTTACTCAAATTAATAACAACTTACTTATCCTTACTCAGCAATTTTATGAAAAAAGGATCTATCAAAATTTAAAAGTATTTCTATTTTGTTCAAAATTTGTAAACTTATTCAATTTTCAAAAATTTTATGTAAACCAACGCATTACGCAACGTTAACCAATAGATGAATTATGTTCCGAAAACGTGTCGATTTCTATCTCAAATAACAATAAGACCGTATAACAAAGGTTCCTTTCACCACTAGGTGGATTAAATCGGGTTTTTATTATTATTTTTATTCCTCTAGCTGCCTAAACCATTTGTTTTTCGGAAAGCTCATTTTATTACCTTTCTAATGATATATAATACATAAGATTTAATTTTGAAAATAGTGTTCAAAAATTGCTTTGAAACTAAACGTGTTTTCATGGCAAAAAGCATATATATCCTATCGCTTTTCAATTTTAACAGCCTCTATCTCAGAAACAACATCCTATTGAGACGTGCTATTTGGGATTTTTCCTTATTGAAGTGTTTACTATCAATAAAAAATTTCATTAAGCGGATTAGTGAAAGTCAGTTTTCTGATTTTTGTCCGCCTGATATCTCATAGTGGAACGCTTGGTCAACCAATAATGAATTCAAACTCTCAGAAAAGTTAAGGCAAAAATGAACTATTTAGAGCGTTGCATGAGAGCTGATATTCGCTTAACTTTTCTGAACAATTTACTTTTCAGAGAGTTAACTTTTCCGAGAGTCCACTGGTGAAGTCAGCATTTTCGCAATTTTGGTGATAGCTTTGATTATTATTAACCCCTCTAAGGTCGCAAAATTCGCTAAAATGGCCGTAACTTTTTTATCTTTCAATATTTTTTCACTAAATTTAGGAATTTTCCCGAAAATATTTTCTATTTTCATAATATCTGTAGATAATGGCCATATGTCATATGGCCCCGGAGTTATTCCGGAGTTCCTTGGGGGACGTTCGGTAAAAATTTTGATGGTGCCATAGACATTGGGAGTAGCAATTTTCTCTTACTGTGTAGCACGAATTCTGCTGAGACTGCACATTATATTTTAAAGTGATTAGTAGGCGACTATTTCCACAAGCAAGAGATTCTTGCGTGCTGTTGTTTTCAAGCCAAGGGCTGACTGAAAGCTGCACAGTCACATCCAAGTGCACATGCTACAGAAATGTCTCTGAGCACGTCTCTCCTAATGCACAGTGTTTATATCTACAACAATTTCCGTGGATACTATATACTGTGAACAATATATTAATTATTCAGAATTGAAAAGATGTTTGATTAGCGACGAAGGCCGAGGCTCGTGGCCGAGCTATTTTCGGTAAATCAGACGGATAAAACCGCGAAATGTATTCAATGCGGGAAAATTGTATCTTCAATACGTAATTTTACGTTTACTGGGTATTACATTGTGGTGCACAAAGAAAAGGCATTCGAGTTGGGCTTATTATCGGATGAAAGCGAAGAGCCACCGGAGAAAATTGGGAAAGTGGCTATTCGGATGTGCCGATCTACTTATGCCAAATCTTTGGTGGAGGTGGTGACTATGAATGGATTACCTCTGCAAGTCTTAAATTACTCCGCGTTCAGGAAGTTAGTGGACCCTATTGAAGCTGGATTAAATTCAAAATTCAATGAAGCGACTGAAGCTTTAAATTCGCGCTCCATCAACTGCTCATATACAAATCGTCGCTAAGAATCAGAGAATGAATAATCTCGGAAATAGAAGGAAAACTTGTGTGCCTAATGCTAGATATTTGTACGAAACTTGATAGGGATATGTTGGGCATTAGCATACAATTTGTGGATGGTACAGAGATAAAAGTTAGATTCCTGGCTATTATTGAATTAAAGGATCGGCACACTGCAGAACATATAAAAACGTTGCCTGTTAAAACATTATCAAAATTCAAAATAAATATAACTTCAGTTTATGCAGTTACAACGGACATGCTTGCCATGTCTAGGTTGTTGGAACAAGAGCAATATAGGGGGGGATCCTATACACATGAAATGCAAATTTTCTCATAACTGAAGAACTAATCAAGCAAATGGAACAAAATTTGGCATGTGAAAGTTTTCGAGGGCAAGAAGAATCTTTTCTATAGTAAATTAGGACCCCTCCCCACTTTAAGAGGAGGAGCTCCTACACAAATGAAATACAAATTTCCTCATAACTTGAGAACTAATCAAGCAAATGGAACCAAATTTGACACGTGGGTGTTTTTGGAGACAAAATTTTTTTCTATGATTAACTGGGACCCCTCTTCACTTTAGAAGGGGGGCTCCTATACAAATGAAATACAAATTTCCTCATAACTCGAGAGCTAATCAAGCAAATGAAACCAAATTTGTCATGTGGAGGTTTTCGAGGGCAAGAATATTTTCTATGGTGAATTAGGACCCCTCCCAACTTTAAGAGGAGGGGCTCCTATACAAACGAAATACAAATTTCCTCATAACTCGAGAACTAATCAAGCAAATGGAACCAAATTTGGCACGTGCGTGTTTTTGGGGACAAAATTTTTTTCTATGATGAATTGGGACCCCTCCCCACTTTAGGAAGGGGGGCTCCTATATAAGTGAAATGCAAATTTCCTCATAACTCGAGAATTAATCAAGCAAATGGAACCAAATTTGGCACGTGAAAGTTTCCTAGGGCATGAATATTTTCTATGGTGAAATAGAACCCCTCCCCACTTTAAGAGGGGGAGCTCCTATACAAATGAAATACAAATTTCCTCATAACTTGAGAGCTAATCAAGCAAATGGAACCAAACTTGACACGTGGGTGTTTTTGGAGGCAACCATTTTTTCTATGATGAATTAGGACCCCATACCTTTTTAAGAGGGGGGGGGGGCTCTCATACAAACGAAATACAAATTTCCTCATAACTCTAGAACTAATCAAGCAAATGGAACCAAATTTATCATGTGGGTGTTTTTGTAGGCAAGAATATTTTCTATGGTATATTTTCTATGGATTTCCCCACTTTAAGAGGGGAGAGGGGGCCGCTCCGATACAAATGAAAAACAAATTTCCTCATAACTCGAGAACTAATCAAGCAAATGGAACCAAATTTGACATGTAAGTGGTTTTGGACGCAAGATTTTTTTCTATGGTGAATTGAGACCCCTCTCTTCTTTAGAAAGCGAGTTATGGCCCATCTCCCCTTTAAGAGGGTGGGCTTCCATACAAATTAAATGCAAATTTCCTCTTATCTCGAGAACTAATCAATCAATGGAACCAAATTTGGCATGGCAGATGGCAGAAATTTTTTCTATGGTGAATTACGACCCCTTCCCCTTTTAAAAGGGGAGCTCCCATACAAATGAAATTCAAATTTCCTTATAACTTGAGAACTAATCAAGCAAATGGAACCAAATTTGGCATGTGGGAGATTTTGGAGTCTTGAATTTATTTTACGATAGTTAGAGACCTCTCACCCCTGTGGTAGGGGGATATGGACTCTCATACAAATAAAACAGAAATTTTTGCGAAACTCAAAAACTAATCGAACTCGAGAAATTCGAGACTCTTCCATAAAACATTAGTCAATACAAGACCACAAAAACTATCTATAGTAACACTAGATCATTCAGGACGAGACGGTCGCGAGTGTTGCCGGTGACCCGCCGTCGGAAGCGCCGCCCACTGGGGGGCTTGCAAAACTCGAGATTGTGACAAAGATCATCCGAGATTCATGATTTATGTACAACACAGGTTAATTTGTGGCAATACGAAGTTTGTCGGGTCAGCTAGTTGTCTATACAGAAAAAATTGCAAAATTTTTGATTTTGGAAAAATAAAGAAATTATGTTATTCCCGTGAAGATCCTAAAAATCGTTGCTGCAGGTAGAGAACTTTTTCGTTGTTACTATTTTGAAAACAAAATCCATTTATTTGTATATATATTTTTTGAACAACAAGCATTAAATTTAGACCAAATTTTTCGAAAATAATGGGCAAGACAAGACAATAACAACCGGTAGGGGCGCAAATGTTTATTTGACCGTCAACCCAGTAGAAAGCATTAAAATGCACAGAACTTATTGCAAACAAGTTCAACTTGCTTATACCGTGCACGCACCATAAAAGCAAAGCAAAGCCTAGGTGCTACATTCCGTTATCGAAACTCGACCTTCTGTTTTTTTATACGACAGACTTCACAGCCAGCTGTTAGAGTGCAGGACAATTGCAGGGCCAGTTGCTACGATCCTATTGACTCTAACAGCCTCTCCCAGTCGAGATTCGAACATACGACGACTGGCTTATTAGGCCAGCGTCATACCTCGGAGCTAACTGGGAGGCAAGCACTATAACAATGCCTAATTCCGAACAATTGCAAATTTTTCATAAATATTGACAAAATTCTAGCTATTTAGACAATTTAATCGCTACAACTGATGATTTCATATTATTAAGATGGTTTAAATAGCTAGAGTTTTGTCAATATTTAAGAAAAATTTGCAACTGTTCAGAATTAGGCACTGTTTTGAATATGGTGCTTGCTCGGTATAGTACTTTTCAATTATAAAATTGGATGAAACGCTGCGAAAATTCGTATTTCTCAACCTGCTGCACAGCCAAGCCATTTCAACATAACCATTTTTATGTCATTACAATAGAGTAAGGAGGGGTAAAAGTGCGATTCAATGATTTATCGGTGCAGATTCCGAGTAAATTTTCTACATTGGCATGGATGGGTGACTACTTTGACAGCTTGAATCTAACGTAAACTTTGATTGCTTACGAAGCATAGTTGCTGAGTTATGTGCAAATGTTATTTTAGGGCGGTCTTGATGTAATTTTTCGTTATACGGCAAATACGATATTAACAGGAGGATATTACTTGTTGAAAATTTGTAGCAGCGTTTTACATCACTCAGACATCTGTTTTAAAAATACGGCGGAAATAATTTACAAAATATATATCGCTTTTCCGTAATTCTATCTAACCCCGTCACGCGCCTAGCGGGGTAAAAGTTCGATTCACGGACGGGGCAAAAGTACGATTCATGGACGAGGCAAAAATGTATAGCTAATTATATACAGCTTTAGGCACTATATTACAGATACTAGAAATGAAAGATCTGCAGAAAACTGTGTGCTCTACAGATGTTGGCCGAAGAAAAACAATGTGTTTCCGCTGATGTTTTGTTTCATTTCATTTGTTTCAACTGATTTCACTAATTCATATACAATAAATAATATTTTTCTAGCTTCGCTGAAGAGATAGGGGGTTATTGTCTTCAGCAAAATTTCTTGTAATAATATACTCTAAAACTTTGCAGAATACATCAATGTGTTATATTGAAACTGAAGAAAAATAATTTTTTTATTCCACTTTTAGGGGGATTAATAAAAATTTAAATTGCACCAGACGATAGAACTTTCAATTTCAAGAAATTCTTCCAAAGGTTCCATAAACCTAAAACCAAGTTTTCCCAGTCAAAACTCTAGTGCGCATGTCTTTTTGGCTTTGGGCCATTGTGCGCGCGAATAACCTGTATTACAAAAGTTGGCGCGAGTGTTGGAGGGTTAATATCTTTTGATCGGCAAAACCAATTCTACTGAAATTTTGCAGATATATTTGCAGCATTAAAATCTCTAAATTGATGTCAAAATAATTCAAACTAGATAAATCATCTTAGATGAAATGGTTATAAATTATTATAAATTTTAATGTGTTGTATTCAATTGCTCGTAACTTTCAAATTGAACGTCCAATCAAAAAACAAATCAATAGTGATCTATTAGGCTATGTTACCTTTCAAATGAGACTAATAGCGCCTAAGTCGGTTTAGCCATCTCTAAGAAACAGGCGATAATTATTACCTTGTCAAAACAGGTTTTTTTAGGATAACTTTTAAACTAATTGTTTGTTTTCAATAAAATTTACCCGAAAAATTTAGCGTTAATAAGAGCTTTCATTCGATACCAAGATCGTTGAAATCGGTCACTTGGTTCCGGAGAAAATCGTGTCACGTAATTTTCACGTTTTTACTTATAACTTTTAAACGAAATGTCGGACCTCGAACTAATACAATAGTGATATACTAGGCAATAATACCTTTTAAACAAAAGTAATAATAAACAAATCGGCTCAGCCATCTCCGAGAAACAGGCACACACACACACACACACACACACACACACACACACACACACACACACACACACACACACACACACACACACACACACACACACACACACACACAAACACACACACACACACACACATACACACATACACACATACACACACATACACACACACACACACACACACACACACACACACACACACACACACACACATACACACACACACACACACACACACACACACACACACACACACAGGCAGACATTGCTCAGTTCGTCGAACCCTGTCGATTGGTATATGTGGCTCGGCCCTCCGGGCCTCGGATCAATTTCGTGTTTTTCGACCAATTCCTAAACCTTTGTTATAGTATAACAAAGGTAAAAACATCAGCATTCTACAAAATAGTGATTGGAGATCATCTCATGTCTCTCAGAGGCCATATATAATAACATCTTTTATGAGTCGATTGGTATCTAAACCATGAAAATTCATTCATAATTGGCAAGAGCTATTAACGTTCAAAATCTTTCATTCTTTCGCGACGCTGGGTTTGGATTGACACCTTGCGGTAAGACGTCAAAAATTTTTTTGGACGTTTTAATTCATTTCCGGTTTTGGAATCATATTGCTCGAATCAACCAATGGCAAACCAATGATGTTACATAATGATGTTACAATTCTGTCTTTGAAAATTTTTGAATTTTCATCGATTTTAACAGTCATTTTAGAATGATTAAGAACGTTTCAATCATATCGTGTGCTTATAATGTATGCATGTATTCTGACATCACCGTATTATTTTGACCAATAATAGAAAATTTTATTACTAAATGCGCCACTACTGTTACGTTTACCCTATTATTTTCAGGAATGTATGAGGATCCTAGTGCAATATTCAAAGGATGGAAGAAAAATCCTGTTCAATTTGATTCTGTTTTTAACCGAAGCGATTTTGCATTCAGTTGGGGTAGCCCAGATGTCCTTTCTATATTTTCTGATGAAATCAATCCAGGAAAAGCGAAATTTATCTCTTATCCTGCTGAAGATGAAAGTTTCTCCACGTCATCGAATACAAGCTTACTAGATGTATGGGTATTTGAAAAAGTGAAAACATTTCTATTAACACCAGCTAATCAAAAATTATTATTATCACAAAAGAGAGTCATTTTATTTCTACATTTACTGGGTTTGGATACGGCTGGGCATGTACACAAACCATACTCAGCGTAAGTATTACTCATATTTTATAAAAGCAGCATTCTTTGACCACTTGATATTAAGTTCGTTTTCAGAAAATTTAATTCTGGTCGACAATGGTATCAAAGAAATCGTTAGTATAATTGATCGGATAACAATTAACGATAAAAAAACCGCTTACATCTTTACTTCTGACCACGGCATGACGGATAAAGGATCTCATGGATCAGGACATCCGATGGAAACAGAAACTCCGTTTATTGCTTGGGGAGCTGGAATCCAACACTGGAACAATTCTTGGAGTAACCGCTACCAGTGAGTAACAAGCATATCACTATAAATTCTGTTACATACTAACGTAAGAACCTACAAATCTACATTTTATGTAACGGGACACACAACTTATAATTCTTACAAAACGGAAAGTTTACCTTTTAAACCGACCGATTTTGGGAAATATGTTTCCCATCGACGTGAACATCAGCCCTACTTATATTTTATTTATTTATTTGTTCATTTTCCGGTAAGGGGAAAAGCCAAGCTGGAAATACATATTTTAATCATATTTCCAACTCAGGCATAAAAACCCCTAAATAAAATTGTTAATTATTATTATTATTATTATTATTATTATTATTATTATTATTATTATTATTATTATTATTATTATTATTATTATTATTTATTGATCTCCAAAAACTTAAGACTTCTGTCTTTTATGTTCAATTGCCGAGGGTAAGACAAGTGATACGTGTGAAAAATTAACAATAAGAAAATTGATACATGTAGAAACGTGAAACATTGATTTGAAAAAAAAAACTTAATTTGAGAAAACTCAAAAGAAATACTCGAAACATAATCTTCTGAATCCTACTGCTGAATTGTTTAACTGTACGCTAGATGGTAACTCATTCCATGTGCTGATACCTCTTACAAATAACGAGCTACCATAGTGGGAAGTTCTGTTCCGAGGAATTAAAAACTTTCTACCGCGCTGACTTCTCATAGGCGTCAATTTTTCAAATAAATACTTTGGCGTTACATTAGTTATTATCTTATGTAAAAGAAAAACCGACCTCATCTTTGGAAATTTATCAAAGTTACAACCTATCAGAATATGTTGTAAATGAGTCACGCTTGCGAACCGATTCAAATTAAATATGAACCGTATGCAACAATTTAATGCAACCCTCAATCGATTTACGATGTTAGCTGAAGCCTGCATAAGTATAAAATCAGAGAACAGAAAGTGAGGGTAGATTAGAGCTTTGAAGAGTCGAAGTTTAGTTTGAGAACTCAGACACCCAGCTTTCCATCTGAGTGATCGTAATGAAGCATATATTTTACCACATTGTTTTAATACGAAAGAATTACATTCGAAGTTACTCTGTATGGTTATTCATAAACTGACAACTTCATTTGAGAATAAAATTCTATTATTATGCAGCAATATGTTTAGCTCTATGGATGCATTTCTACTACGACTGATGAAAGTAGCTTGTGTTTTTCTTGCATTTAAAATCAAACTATTTGCATTGGACCAATTGGCCACATCTGCCAAACAGTCATTAATGATATTTTCAGTTTCTTCTTTCGTCTTGTTAGTACAATCAAAATACATTTGGACATCGTCGGCAAAAAGATGTACCGTGCAATTCCTCAGCTTGGAAGGTAAATCATTTATATACAATGAGAATAGCAAAGGGCCTAAAACGGACCCCGCAATGCGGAACGCCAGAGCTAATTGGCAATAAAGTCGAAAAACAATCATTACACATCACAGTTTGAAATCTATCTGACAAATAAGATCGAACCATTTTTACTGCATTAGAACAGAAACCAAACTGATTTTGAAGCTTTTTACAAAGATTCACATGGCTAATAGTATCAAAAGCCTTTGAAAAATCCAAAAGAATCATGACTACGCTTCCTCCCCTGTCGAGAACTAAACCAATATCATCACAGACACTAAGCATGGCTGTTTTTGTGCTATGTCCGGAACGATAACCAGATTGCTTGGGAGAAAGAAGATTATTTCTTGAGATGAAAGAACTGATTTGACCTTTGACCACTCGTTCGAATGATTTAGACAACGCGCTTAAAATGCTTATCGGTCTAAGGTTTTCAAGTAACGAGGATGATTTTTTCTTTCTAATGGGAAGAATTTTCGAAGTTTTCCAAATTTTTGGGTAAATTCCGGTCTTAATAATTGAATTAAATAAATGTCTTAAGGGTTTAATTATCAGAGGGAGAATTAACTTAACGAATTTAATGGGAATACCGTCTAAACCCACAGCATTTGACTTTATGTCATGTATCGCATTGATGATATGATATTCTTCAACTGTATTGAACTGGAAAGGAGGGACTATGCGATCACTGTTATTTTGATTATTTACTGAATTACTCACAGTAAATATGCTAGTGAAATGTTCATTAATTTGATCAGGTGTAAAGTCTGTTAGTAACTCGGCAGGTTTTCTCTTGAGTCCTAAGCTATCAAATTGCTTCCATAAATCTTTAGTTGACATGTTGTTTGAAAATTTACTGTTGATATAATTATCTTTCGCAGTAACGATCATCTTAGTTACTTTGTTGCGTTGAACCTTATACAAATCATGATCAATCACTAACTGGCTTTGCTTCCATGGAAAAATAAATACTTTGGCGTTACATTAGTTATTATCTTATGTAAAAGAAAAACCGACCTCATCTTTGGAAATTTATCAAAGTTACAACCTATCAGAATATGTTGTAAATGAGTCACGCTTGCGAACCGATTCAAATTAAATATGAACCGTATGCAACAATTTAATGCAACCCTCAATCGATTTACGATGTTAGCTGAAGCCTGCATAAGTATAAAATCAGAGAACAGAAAGTGAGGGTAGATTAGAGCTTTGAAGAGTCGAAGTTTAGTTTGAGAACTCAGACACCCAGCTTTCCATCTGAGTGATCGTAATGAAGCATATATTTTACCACATTGTTTTAATACGAAAGAATTACATTCGAAGTTACTCTGTATGGTTATTCCTAAACTGACAACTTCATTTGAGAATAAAATTCTATTATTATGCAGCAATATGTTTAGCTCTATGGATGCATTTCTACTACGACTGATGAAAGTAGCTTGTGTTTTTCTTGCATTTAAAATCAAACTATTTTCATTGGACCAATTGGCCACATCTGCCAAACAGTCATTAATGATATTTTCAGTTTCTTCTTTCGTCTTGTTAGTACAATCAAAATACATTTGGACATCGTCGGCAAAAAGATGTACCGTGCAATTCCTCAGCTTGGAAGGTAAATCATTTATATACAATGAGAATAGCAAAGGGCCTAAAACGGATCCCGCAATGCGGAACGCCAGAGCTAATTGGCAATAAAGTCGAAAAACAATCATTTCACATCACAGTTTGAAATCTATCTGATAAATAAGATCGAACCATTTTTACTGCATTAGAACAGAAACCAAACTGATTTTGAAGCTTTTTACAAAGATTCACATGGCTAATAGTATCAAAAGCCTTTGAAAAATCCAAAAGAATCATGACTACGCTTCCTCCCCTGTCGAGAACTAAACCAATATCATCACAGACACTAAGCATGGCTGTTTTTGTGCTATGTCCGGAACGATAACCAGATTGCTTGGGAGAAAGAAGATTATTTCTTGAGATGAAAGAACTGATTTGACCCTTGACCACTCGTTCGAATGATTTAGACAACGCGCTTAAAATGCTTATCGGTCTAAGGTTTTCAAGTAACGAGGATGATTTTTTCTTTCTAATGGGAAGAATTTTAGAAGTTTTCCAAATTTTTGGGTAAATTCCGGTCTTAATAATTGAATTAAATAAATGTCTTAAGGGTTTAATTATCAGAGGGAGAATTAACTTAACGAATTTAATGGGAATACCATCTAAACCCACAGCATTCGACTTTATGTCATGTATCGCATTGATGATATGATATTCTTCAACTGTATTGAACTGGAAAGGAGGGACTATGCGATCACTGTTATTTTGATTATTTACTGAATTACTCACAGTAAATATGCTAGTGAAATGTTCATTAATTTGATCAGGTGTAACGTCTGTTAGTAACTCGGCAGGTTTTCTCTTGAGTCCTAAGCTATCAAATTGCTTCCATAAATCTTTAGTTGACATGTTGTTTGAAAATTTACTGTTGATATAATTATCTTTCGCAGTAACGATCATCTTAGTTACTTTGTTGCGTTGAACCTTATACAAATCATGATCAATCACTAACTGGCTTTGCTTCCATTTATTAAAAGCAAGATCGCGGTTAATAATCTCTCTGGATATATCACGGTTAAACCAAGGTTTATATCTTCGTTGCTTTCGGTAAGTTTTTAAAGGAACGCAAGAGTCGTGAAGATTTTTCACATTGCAGGTAAAGAAATTCGCAATAGGATCAGGGTCATTCATTTCGTAAAAATTGTCCCAGTTGATTTCATTGTACATCGTTATTACTTTTGCAGAATCAAGACAGGTGTAATCTCGAAAACTGATTGGTTTCACAGTGTCGCAGAAATTTACATCAATTGAGGCAAAAAGCAGGTCATGATTCGACATGAAAGGCACACTTACTTGATTAAACTTTAGAATTTTTTCGCGATTATTGGTTATCATAAGGTCAATTAGCGAAGAACCGGTCCTGTGGAAGTGAGTTGGTTCAACTCCTACACATTCAAATGAAAGGTTAATTAAACATTGTTTAAAACTGTCGCTTTTAACCGAATTCGTATGCAACATATTTGTGTTAAAGTCTCCCATTAATAAGATGTTGTCGTATTGGTAATTAGGGCTTGAAAATATTTCACTTAATCGTTGAGAGCAATCGACGTTTGGAGGGTTATAGAAAAAACTGTTGGCACCAGTGCCAACATGTGAAGGCGGATGGATGAGCGGTGCCTTCTTACCGCCGTTGGAACAATAATCACGGTAACAACAGCTGGATGGATTTGTGCCACACCACTGCGAAGGGTAGAGTCCAGAGGCGACGCCGGAGAGGGTGGAACGGTTACGCAAAACACTGAATCCTAGCCGGAATGGTTTACCGACTGGGGACGACACCAAACTGGAATTCTTTCGGATGTCGGGAAAAGATCACTTTTACTTAACACTACTTTTATTTAACTATACTTTTGCACAATGTGGCACTTTCACTTAGTTCTTATCACTTGTTGTTACTATCACGGTGGTTAAATCGATGTTGTCTCTAAGACGGTTGAAATACTTATATTTTTGCATTCTGTTAAACGCCCGTATTTATACTACACGGCGCAACATTCTGGTCATCTCGGGCAACTTCGGGAAGGTTCGACGAAATACAATGCTGGCATAGGAAAGAAGTGCCTAGAATGTTCGATGCACATTGCTAGCAGATGCAGGCAGCTTGGAGATGCTTCTCGAATCTTCGAAAGCACGTATTTCATTGGATTGGCGGATTTTAGCGTATTTTCGCTGTTGCGAACAAAAACCAAAAAGAATTTTTTTGCTTTTGACTATAACTTCTAATATGATAAACTGTGTTGAAGAGCTTCTATCAGACATTTCTAATACTCTAAATTTCAAAGTGTTTTTCAAATAAACTAGTAATCCGCCACCCACTCTACCAACGCGATCATTTCTTAGAATCGCGTAATTATCAATAGATAAAATATCATTCGTTACGGATTCATTCAACCATGACTCACTTAGACACATTACATCCACTTTAGAAACCATAGCAATATTTCTTAATTCCTCCAATTTTGAACATTTTCTAGCGCAAATACTTTGACTGTTCATACAGCAAGCAGAAAGTTTTCCCTCCAACAAAGCAGATTTCATCACTATCCCAGGAATACTCGTAATTATTGGGGTACAGGGTACATACGCACTAGCCATTGTCCATTTGCGACTCAACAGCAGAAGTAAGAAGAATATGAGGAGAGTATTCCAATACTACGACTAATCTATACCTATAAAGAAGGATTTCTGTCTGTCTGTCTGTCTGTCTGTCTGTCCGTATGTTCCTTATAGAATCGAAAACTACTGAACCAATCGGCATGAAAGTATGCATGTAGAGGTTTTTTGGGGCCAGGAAAGGTTTTAGTGATGGTTAGAAACCCCTCCCCCCACTAAGAGGGGGGGCTCCCATACAAATGAAACACAAATTTCTGCATAACTCGACAGCTAATCAAGCAAATAGAACAAAATTTGGCATGTGGATGTTTTCGGTGACAAGAATTTATTCTATGGTAAATTGAGACCCCTCCCCTCTTTATAAGGGGAATTATAATTCCTCTCCTCTTTAAAAGGGGGGGCTTCCATATAAATTTCCTCAAAACTCGAGATCTAATCAAGCATTTGGAACCAAATTTGGCATGTGAAGGTTTTCGAGGGCAAGAATATTTTCTATAGTAAATTAGGACCCCTCCCCACTTTAAGAGGGGGGGCTCCTGTACACTTGAAATACAAATTTCCTCATAACTGAAGAACTAATCAAGCAAATGGAACAAAATTTGGCATGTGAAAGTTTTCGAGGGCAAGAATATTTTCTATGGTGAATAAGCCCCCTCCCCACTTTAAGAGGGGGGCTCCTATACAAACGAAATACAAATTTCCTCATAACTCGAGAACTAATCAAGCAAATGGAACCAAATTTGACACGTGGGTGTTTTTGGAGACAAAAATTTTTTCTGTGATGAATTGGGACCCCTACCCACTTTAGGAGGGGGGGCTCCTATACAAATGAAATTCAAATTTCCTCATAACTCGAGAACTAATCAAGCAAATGGAACCAAATTTGGCATGTGGGAGATTTTGGAGTCTTGAATTTATTTTACGATAGTTAGAGACCTCTCACCCCAGTGGTAGGGGGATATGGACTCTCACACAAATAAAACAGATATTTTTGCGAAACTCAAAAACTAATCGAACTCGAGAAATTCGAGACTCTTCCATAAAACATTTGTCTATACAAGACCACAAAAACTATCTATAGTAACACTAGATCATTCAGGACGAGACGGTCGCGAGTGTTGCCGGTGACCCGCCTTCGGAAGCGCCGCCCACTGGGGGGCTTGCAAAACTCGAGATTGTGACAAAGATCATCCGAGATTCATGATTTATGTACAACACGACACAGGTTAATTTGTGGCAATACGAAGTTTGTCGGGTCAGCTAGTATTACAAATAAAACAACTTTCACACTTAGCTAATCTATATATATAAAAATGAAATGCTGTTCGTGTGTCCGGTATAGACTTGCAAACCGCTCGACGGATTTTGATGAAACTTGGCATATACATTGCGTATGATGTGAGGAATGTTGTTAGCATGGGTTTGTTCAATTTCTGTATGTGAAAGTTTTCAAAATTTCGAAAATACTACATATGGAACAAACTTCATTTCAATCGCATACATTCACTACTGTCGAAAAAGCAAAAACATCAAAGCAATCTCATGTCAACACCAATTAATTTGTTGAATTTTACAAACCTAAAATCAAAGCTTTTGCAGCATTGTCTGTATTTTACAAAACCTAACATAACATTTTAAAACTATGCCATCAAAAAGGACTAATCTTGGTAGACAAACAAGGGAAACAGAACGTAGAGGGATTAAGAGAAGAGCTGAAAGTGTTGAGCAGCGAGCGGAGAGAAACGAAGGAAACGGTATAGACTCGCAAACCGCTCGACGGATTTTGATTAAACTTGGCATACGCATTACGTCTGATGTGAGGAATGTTGTTAGCGTGATTTGAGACCCCTCCCCCTCTAGAAGGGGAGGCTCCCATACAAATGAAACATAAATTTCTGCATAACCCGGGAACTGATCAAGCAAATGGCACCAAATTTGGCATGTGAAGGTTTTTGGAGGCAGAAACTTTGTCTATGGTAGATTGAGACCCCTCTGTCTTTTAAGAGGGGGGGCTACCATACAAATGAAACACAAATTTCTGCATAACTCGACTGTTAAACAAGCAAATGGCACCAAATTTGACATGTGGGACTCTCTAGAGTCAGGATTTTTTTCAGTGGTGAATTGAGACCCCTCCCCTTTTAGAAGGGGGGGCTCCCATACAAATAAAACAAAAATTTCTGCATAAACCGACTGTTAATCAAGCAAATGGCACTACATTTGACATGTGCGGCTTTCTAGAGACAGGATGTTTCTCTGTGGTGGATTGAGTCCCCTCCCCTTTTAGAAGGGGTGGGGGGGCTCCCATACAAATGAAACAAAAATTTCCTCATAGCTCGACTGTTAATCAAGCAAATGGAACCAAATTTAACATATGAGGGTTTCTAGAGACAGGATTTTTTTCGAAGGCGGATTAAGACCCCTCTCCCCTCTGGAAGGGGGGGGGAGATCCCATACAAATGAAACACAAATTTCTGCATAGCTCGACTGTTAATCAAGCAAATGGAACCGAATGTGGCATATGAGGGTTTTTGGACGCAAGTTTTTTTTCTACGGTAGTTTGTGACCCCTTCCCCTTCTGGAAGGGGGAGGGGGGTGGCTCTCATACAAATTAAATAGAAATTTTTGCATAATTCAAAAAGTAATCGAGCTCGAGAAATTTTAGATTCTTCCATAAAACATTAGTCAATAACAATACCACCAAAAACTAGATGATCCCGCCATACGAAAAGATAGAATAAATTTGCAACAAAATTATTAATAATAAATCGGTGAAGCCTAGATAATGGGTCAAATTAAATAAATGTGAGAAAAGGTAATAATTATTTTAAAAACCAAATTGAAGAAAAAATACATTGTTGAAATGAAAATATAAAGGAAAAAATGTTGAAATTACTCTAAGTCTATGGTTTCTAGCCAGTTTTCAACTGTTTTCAAACGAACTTCATAAATATTTATTGCGATTTTGACATCCTCGCTATTTTAAGGGTTAGTAATAAAACTAAAATTGCTACGTTGTTTCACTTTCGTATCTTCGTGCAACGTAAGAACTATTGAACTAATAATGGAAAGTATATACTGGACACTATCACTTATTGTTCTTACAAAATAAAATTTTATTTTGTAAGAACAATAAGTGATGGTGTCCAGTGTATACTTTACATTATTAGTTGCTACGTGCTCTTAGAAATTTGCGGTATGATTTAGGAATATCTTGGTTTGTCAAAAAGAAGTTGTTGGTTGCAAGATTACAATTACCTTCAGCATTATGCATCTACCCCCTTTTTAGAATGGCGCAGCAACACGCGCCGGGTCCTCTAGTCTAATATAGACGAAAAATCATGAACTTTGATACTTTATAAACGCTGGAGATATTTTACTCAATCACATTACCCTTCGGCAAGAGTTTGTTGAATTTCGATAGATTAAACTTTAACAGCATCATCAATTAATAATATTAAAGAGAAAGAGCAGCTACATCAATTTGGTTCAACCAAAGAGCGGCGATATTATCGGAGCGTCGTCCTCGTTCATTAGCACTTGCTCAGCAGTGGATATCTGCATAGACTCCCACGCATTTAAATGTGATGACTTTCTTACGTTTTTACCGTTTTTGCACTGTCTCAGTCTATCTTGCGTTGAAGGCTGGATTGCCACACTGGACTGATGGAGGCCATACTGGAGTCGTTTATTCGTTTACCGCACATGCTGAATTTACTAAATTCTCGACACCCTACCATAAACTTTGCAGTGGAAAAAGAAGTGGGTAGAAATTTACTTTTCCTGAATTTACCAATAATCAAGAAACAGTACAACACTCCACTCCATGCACCACGTCTGATTCCAATCATTTTGGCGCCCAAAAACAAGCGACCTTGCATCCCATGACACACCGTCTTGGAAGGCGAGGACTTCATAGCGGAATAAGAAAATATATAAAACTGCCAAAATTAATGGGTACGATAAACAGGTTGTCAATAGAACTACCCGGGTACATGAGTGCAAGTAACATAAACAAAATGTAACCACGTTGAAGCCAGTGAAAGAGAACGTCGAAAGGATCAACATGCTATTCTATCCCAAAGCCACTAACCCGATCAAAGGCATTCTGAAACGACATGGTGGTCACGTAATCTACAAGAGTAACAACTACACTACGTGATACGCTATGCAACGCGAATAATAAGATAAAGATGAACAGGAACACAACAGAAAATCAACGCATAAACGACTCAAGCGTGGGGATGCATGCCATCAACCTTCAACACCCAGATAGACAGGGACAGTGCAAAAACGGTAAAAAACGTAAGAGTGTAGTCTCATTTAAATGCCTGGGAGTCTATGCAGATATCCGCAGCTGAGCAACTACCGATAATATACTTACTTACTTATACTTTACTTACTAACTTAGGTGGCTTGTAGAGATGGTCGGGTATGCAAATTTGAATACCCGAACCCGACCTGTACCCGATCAAGAAACAAGTACAAGGGTCCATACCTAGTGGCACGGGCGCAGGCTTCACGTAGGACTACGAATGTAGAGCAATTCGTCTCCCAATGTCAAAGCCAGTGATTTTTGTACGAATTTCATATGACAGATTCCCCTGTTGTGCAGTAACGGATGGTTTACTCGCGCTGTTGTATTGTGTACAACGCCTGTGAACCGTCGACTTTATCTCGGTATATCTCGGGAATCCAGCAATAAATAAAATTACTGTTTTCAGTAAAGTTGATCCGCAGACAAAGATCTTTCAAATGGTGGAAAAAGTTCCATAAGTTTTTCACCAAGTGGCATTAGTATTCGAGTGAATTCTGTTACGTTTTAGCATGCCTATAAATCGGAGTTGGCGCGAGTAACGAAATTCATAAATTCAATAGGACACCGCCACTAGTTTCTAATAATGAATAACAGGAGTTGGCGCAAGTGTTTCATCATGCGCCATGCGTGAGAGTATGCCTGAAACTATCAATGTTTCCCTGTTGAGTACAACAGATGTCGTTACTTCGTAACGTATATTGTACATTTTCGTAACAGCTGAATTTTACGCGACAATAAATGTACTGATTACAACAACCTTACTCTCTCATGCATCTCGGTTTCTTTTGTGTTTATCGCTAATCGTAATATAGCCTTTGACACCTGAACCAATAAATAGTTGATAAACATTGTTTTTATTTATTGCGTTCAAGTTGCGAAATTTAATTTATTCGAATTGAAATGTCGCAAACATAACAGCTCCTGGTTCTCGGCCAGGCTTTTCATAAAGCCCTATAAATGTATCTTTATAGGGCTTTTGCTTTTCAGGGCTCTCGGATGACTGGTAGTAAGATGCTATGGAGAGGTATAGGAAATGTTTGTTTTTTATCAAAATTAGGCAGAAAGCATGAAAATTAAGTATAACAGAGTAACTGTATCACAAATCAAGTATGATTAGTGATTGTTTTCCAGGTAGGTAAACATAAATAAATGAGAAATTTTGATTTTACTACCACTAGAAAAGCGCCATCTCTTGAAAAGCAACGGTTCGTATGGTGTCCTATTCTTCAGCTAATTTAAATGGTGGACCTGAAAAGGTCCGTTGTCTACTTTCGTCCATCAGATAGGTTATTGGTATGTGGATTAATGGTGGGAATACTGTTTATCGGACAAATGCTACTGGTAGGATCTGTAATCAAGATAGACTTTTATGTTTATGATTTAATGAGGCGCAAGCTAGCTGCTTGGCGATGTGTCGCCAACGAAAGCCGGTGACCGACTGATGACGCGCACCGAGGCAAAGGCAAACAATGTTTAAAATACAACCTTTAAATTATGCCACGGATGTGACTCGAAAACGGGCTGTCCGATGTGTCGCAAGCTAGCTGCTTGCCGATGTGTGATGTATCGCCAACGCCAACGAAAGCCGCTGACCGAATTACGTGACGATCTGACGATGCGCAGTATAAGGCATAGCAGCTAAAATCATATCGTTCACTGGCGGATGAGTCGATGGATTCTTCGGTTTGTTGGCGTCTCGTTTGGAGAATTTGGAAGTCTTCGTTGCCCTATCCGGAGAAGCAGCAACAGCTGAAGCTCAATAATTTTCGCTCGGGAAGTATAGGGCGTAAATTAAATACAATCACAAGGAAGATTAACCCATAGCTCATCTCGTATATATTTCTGTCATCCGTGCTAGAGAAGCACTGACGTGGGAAGGCAAAAAAAATGAAAATAATGAAATATTAAATATTCGACTCATATTTTCTCAATTATTAAACGTCTGTTAGGGAAACATGTAATCTACTGTGTTGTAATGGATTTTTTGATAAATTTCTAATCGATTGATACCAATATCTCTAAAATCTATTGACGGATGACTGAGTATAAGCGTGCAAACTTTAACCACTTTTCGTTACATGTTCCCTTTTCGTTTTTCTAAAGTGCACCCTAATATAGAAATCAAAGATAGATTTTTTTGATACCCGAACCCGGGTACCCGACCATCTTTAGTGTTAAATGTGGCCAATAGAGATATCCGACCCGACCCGTACCCGGTTTCATAAACAAAAATTAAGAATCCGTACTCGACCCCAACCTGTGGGCAGCGGTCGTACTCACTCTCCAACTGCGCGTAGAATTTATCCTTGTCGTCATCGGTACTTCTTAGGTGAGGGCTGTGCACGACGATGCCTATATTGAAGCATTATAGGCCCTTGATTCTCAACCTGCACATTCGAGGATTGATTGGCCACCACCCAATCACCCGTTTTCGCATTTCGCCCATCATTATGAAAGCTGTACCCAGCTCGTGTGTGTTGCCGCAGCTCTGGTAGATGGTATGTCCATCTCTGAACGTACGTAACGTTGAGTTCTTCCAGCACACCTCCTGCAGCGCTACGACGTCGAACTTCAATACGTCTCTTCAATACGTCGGGGCACTCGAGTGCTCCCTTGGCAGTTGAGAAATCGGCAATTCCACGTCCCGATTTCCAATCCATAGTCCTTTTTCGTCGCGTGGGTCTATTCCAATTGTTCTAGTAAGAATTTCCTTGTTCTTCGCTCCGTGCTTTAGAATTTTTCGTGGTGGCGGCTTGCAAAACCTGCTACACCAACCCCCTGTTTCGTCGGAAGACTAACGAAGCTCGAGGAGAGCCCTCCTTCCCTGTCGGCATGCGACACTGGCATCCATCGGGGTTGGTTACCCGATCTCCACCAAGGTTGCTCGTATCCCGGCTGGTACCACGAGGAGGAGGTGCTGAATAAGAGGCTGTGAACCACTGTAGGCTCTATTTTATGCCTACAGGTGCACGAGGCACCGACGCCCAGTGGGACCATTCTGGAATAAGGCGGTCAAAAGTCTTTTCTCGCTTTTACTGACGTTTTCGAGCTTAGGCGTCTTAGGAGAAATTTCATAAAAATGTATTCTGCATCTAATGCCATTCTCATATAATTAGATATTAAGGGGATAACAAATTTGAAAAAAATAATTTTTATAGGAACTAGATAGCATGGTCATGTGCTCGGCAAAGTTGTAGAACTTTGAATTTCCTTAAACTTTGTCGAAGATACTAAGTATCTGCATCATACGGTTTGCGAGATATAATTGACTTTCTGTCGTGACTCCCTTAAAATCCGTTTTTTAAACTTTATGTACACAAAAGCTCATCTAACAAGTTCGACAAGTTCTACAAACTTTTGGATACTATCAAAATACGTAACATTCTTGAAGGTGTAAATATCATATGTTGTTTTATTTGCTTTAAAAATTGATTTGAAGCATAAATTTTACCGTTTTTAAAAGTAATGTTTTCCGTAAATAGGCACCTACTGGCAGCTAAAGTTAGCATCGCTTGAACCGCCATAGAATATAGTATAAATGTGCCAAAAATCTCGGCCGGGTCTGGTCGGGCATTTTAGTTATTTCAATTATGAATTACAGTCGTTCCATAATTATAGGTCACACACAATTATAAGTCACTCTTGACTTTAACTGCTTATTTCCATTTTAATACCGTGAAAGCACCAGTCGCCGCGCACTCAGTACGTTGGCTGGTGCATAAATGCATGTATAAAAATATTTCTTTTACATATTATTATGCAATATACATTTTCGGTTAGTGTTTTTATTACGCTTTCAGGTAAAAATATTAAAAACGTCGATTTGTTGCCACTAACCAGCAAAACACGATTTCGAGTGCATCATGTAACTGTTTCAATCACATAATTTTGCTATGTTTCCATTGCAGTGCGCCAATGGTTTAATCGCCGCGGACTTTTCGTTCTCATTTATTTCGATAAACATTTATATTATATTCAACTGCTAATATGTTGTTATAAATTTTACTATCATAAACATGTTTTTCAATAGTTCTTTTCTAGTATTTGTCTTTTGAAGCAAAATAATATAAAATATGTGATAAATACTATATACATCCAAACGCAAAACAATCCCTCCCTTGAGAAAAACTGTTGTTCTGTAGAACATTCTCCATAACTTTTACCTGGTTCTATAAGTAGATGCTATCTTCAAAAGACCTATGCGCGGTGATATGTTTAAAATACAACCTTTAAATTATTCCTCGGATATCGTTCGCTGGCGGATGTGTAACGTTCGTGTTGCACACAACGCACAGCAGCTTAAACGCCACTCCGGTTTAGGAGGCTGCTGACGCTTTTGAAAGTCCGGCTATGAGACTCTGTAAAACGGGCGGGTTAAAAGTGGCTAAATCACACCGTTCATCTGACTTTTCCTAACAGGGGTTAAACCAAGAATTATTCATACAGACTGATCGATTGATATTTACAAAATCTCCAAAAGAAATGAACTAAAAAGATCGAGACGATACGCGAAGCTAAATAAGAGAAGATCTTACCATTCATTAATCCGAAAAACAAACAAAAGTTCGATATCTTTCAGGTGGTTTTCAAACTTACAGGCTGTTTATTGAACGCATCAGCCTACTGGTCCCGGGACAGGGTAAAGCTACTCAACTTAAGGCTAACAATGGCAAACAGTCTTATTTGCTAGCACTTGCGGTTTTTTGATTTCCACACAGTTCTTCCACACAGTTCGACAGCACAGGCCGAACGGTCCTGATAACACAGGCAGCAGCGAGCAATCAGCTGATCCAGGCAGTCAAGCTGATCCAGATGTAAATGAAGAGCGTATAGCGTTTGCCACCTTAGGGTGAGTGGCAGGCGCCGGTCCGTAGCCCGTTCTGAGTGCGCTGAGTGGAGCAGTCAATCCTATCGTGTTCGATGGGGTCGCTTAGCAGATTGGTCTTCTGCCCTAGCCGGAATAAACACCCCACGTTGAATGGGGATCCCTGTTCAACGTGTACATTCGTTATGCGTATGCCTGATAAGTTATTTTCACCGTAGCACGCAGCTTACCTGCTAGTTGTAAGTTTTACGGGTACGAGTCACTTTTTTTTTGGGTAACTCCTATCCTAGCAGACGGTCTAAAACTTTAAACGTTACTTATAAGGCCTAATTTCGCTACTCTAGCTTCTTCTCACCTTAAGCACGGGTGGATTTTACTAGCAAAGTCCTTGACTTTGTCAACCACCTTGGAATGCACCTTTGAAAATCGCGAACTTTGATACGGAAGAAAAGTTAAGTTTGAAGATCTCCACTCAATTAGCAATGGAGTTGGTCGGATCCCTTATTGATAGCATTTTCGGCATAATAGCAATCGAAATGCTATTATATTTCGCGACAAAGATTAATTCTATCAACCTGTACGATTTATTTCTTGTACATCATTCGCGATTGTTTGAAGAGATTGTTCTTCAATAGTTCAATAGTCTTCAATAGTTCAATAGGAGCGCACACCAGTGATTTAAATCACTCAGCCATTGGGCAAAGCGAGATGACCAATTTGAGTGACGCCAATAGTGAGTATGTATCGACGCGAGCGACAGTAACTCTTCTAGTAACCGACAGGTGGCTATGTTCGTAAGTTGCGGTGAGCTTTTTACTACTAGTGTGCAATTATTGTGCGGTTACGTGCAATCTTCACAGGGATGAATTCATGGCTTACATTCTCACTAACACTTATTAAATAAAAATTTTGAAATTAATAAAAATTTCAAAATTTTTATAGCGCTAAACATGACTACTCTAAACAAACAAAGAACAAAGAAGACTAAACAGAAACATACTAACAATTTAACCGTCACTATCCATTCTGAGCTTTTGAAATCTGTTTAGCTAAAATCATCCTTTACTTTACTTTACTTTCTACCCCTTGCATTATAGCAATTCCCTCAGATATATCTGAGCCAAACTTTTAATCTAATTGTCTAACTAATTTTCTTCTCAGAAACATCTGAGCATACTTTAATTACTTCCCTATTTTATCTCAGACAAATCTGAGCAATTGATTCCCTATGACCGATTTTACCTCAGACAAATCTGAGCATTTCATATTCCTTCTTATTTTACCTCAGAAACCTCTGAGCAATTTAATTACTCCTAACATATTTTTACCTCAGAAAAATCTGAGCATTTCATACTCCTTCTTATTTTACCTCAGAAACCTCTGAGCAGTTTAATTAACTCCTAACATAGTTTTACCTTAGAAAAGTCTGAGCACTATAATTTTGATACAGTCTAAACTTACGGATACGGACACGTTTTGTTAAAAAGGTACAGTCTCTAGTTTTGTTAATGGGATTATTTGGCAAATATTTAACTTCGTAAAATAATAATTTCGTATCTCCGCAACACTAAATGCTGTTTATTCGTTCATCCTTGCTTTTCATTTTAGCTATTTGAGGAATAACCGTATATTAATATTGAAATTTAGGTTCTTTTTAGAAAAGATCCGTGATAGATCCCATTGATCGGTTTGCCGTCTGGGAACTCGAGTTGATAGCAGTTTGTGCCAACAACCTCTCTGATGCGTACTTTTGTGAATTTATTGGCAAACTTTTCGACAAATTGCTTATTTTTATCCGATAGATTGACATTCTTTTTATAGACGATGTTTCCTTTTTGGAACTGATGATTCTTGTTTGATCGAGTGTTATAAGATTTGCTGTAACGCAAATATGCTTTCATTAAATTTTCACGAACAGTGCAGAAAATGTTCGTCATTTCCTCTTCGTGTTTCGGGGGGGTTTTGTGGGCAGTGTCACTGGATCTTTGTATTAGCTCATATTCTTGGCCGGAACTCACCATGTTTCTCCCAAAATTTATAAAATATGGGGAAAATCCAGTGCTATCGTGAACTGCGGTACGTATGGCTTTAGCTATTTCATGGACTGATTCATCCCACTCACGATGATCCTTTTTCTTGTTGAGAGAACATCGAATCGCGGTAACGATAACCCTATTCACTCGTTCCGTAGGGTTGGGACTAGGGTGATATACCGCTAGGTTCCAGTGTGTGATTGAATGTTTATCGAGCAGTTTTACAAATTTTTCGGATTTGAACACTTGTGCATTATCCGTTATGCAGATGGCAGGAGTTCCGAATAGGTTGATCACCATGTTTTCCAGAAATTGGCAAACGGCGGGAGCAGTAGCGGTACGCATGCACTGTACCATGACAAACTTCGAGAAGAAATCGCTCACAACCAAGAGCCATACATTTCCTTTCTTCGAGCGTGGATAGGGTCCAAGAAAGTCCAGGGATATTAATTCCCAAGGTCGCGAACAAAGTTTTGGTTTTCCGCATGGTGGTGTCACATTTATGTTTGGAATTTTGGACTCTTTGCAAACTTCACAAGCATTGCAGAATCGTTTTATTTCCGTTGCCATATACGGCCAATAAAACTTTTCGCGAATTTTTGCTAATGTCTTTACCAATCCTAAATGAGCTTCCTCGTGCACATCTTTCATAACTTGCTTTCTTTCGTACAACGGTACCACATATTTCCATTTCGTTGACCTATCTTCTGGCCAGGTATTGCTGATAAATTTATAAATTTTTCCATTTAATATCTTGAAAACGGAGTAGCGGTCTGGAAACTTTTCTATCATTTGCCTTAGTTGTTCAATGTAAGGGCCGGGTAGCGTACTGTCTAAAGCATTGACGGCGCGAGATAACGCGTCAGCTGGGATGTTTTCAGAACCTTTTTTGTACTGCAGCAACATGTCATACTTGGACAACTTCAAAGCCCATCGAGCGATTCTCGGGGATTTGCTTTCAATCGACATATTTTGCAGAAAGGTAAGGCTCAGCGCATCCGTTTGCACTATAAATTGGGAACCTTCCACAAAGTGTTTGAAGTTTTCAATACTTAAAAGCAACACTGCTAAGCATTCTCGCTCTGTCGCACTATAACGTCGTTGGGTACTGGATAGTTTTTTAGAGAAATACGCGATGGACTTTCTTTCTCCATTTTGTATTTGGACCAAAACTGCTCCGATCGCTAAATCCGAACTATCGGTTTCAATGATGAATGGCAGTGTAATATCCGGATTGGCTAACACTGGTTCAGATATCAAAGCAGTCTTTAATTTTTCGAGTGCGTTATCCGCTTCTCTTGTCCAAGCAAACTTCGTGCGTTCCTTTTTCAACAGATTTGTGATTGGTACGGTGATCTCTGAATAGTTTGGTATGAACTTCTGGTAAAAACCAGCCAAGCCTAATAATCGGCGAACGTCTTTAACTGTCTTGGGCGCTGGGTACTCCAATATAGGTTCAATTTTGCTCACATCCATCGACAATCCTTCTTCCGAAAGCACATACCCCAAATATCGTATTTTCGTTTGGCAAAATTTGCTTTTCTGGATATTGATGGTTAGTCCTGCTTCTCGCAAACGCTGTGCTATTATTTTAATTAATCTCAAATGCTCTTCAAACTTGTTGGAAACTATTATTATGTCATCTAGGTACACATGAACTTGTTGTTCAAGGTCGTGTCCTAAAACTTGAGACATCAATCGAGCCATGGTGGCAGGAGCGTTAGTCAATCCAAATGGCATTACGACAAATCGGAATAAACCTTTATTCGTTCTAAAAGCAGTTTTGTTTTGAGCTTCCTCCTCTAGTGGCACTTGGTAGTATGATTCCGATAAATCTATCACCGAAAAGTATTTCGACTTTGGAATTCGCTGTAAAATACCCATCATATTTGGGAAAGGGAATTCATCCTTCTTAGTGCACTGATTTAGTCGGCGTGAATCTAGACAGATTCTCCATTTTCCATTTGGTTTCTTGATTGGTAACAGCGGGTTAAGAAAATCAACAGCTTTCCGGCACGGTTCGATAGCTCCTAATCTTTTCATGCGTTCAATCTCCTCATCAATAACGTGTTCGATTTGCGGTGACCAACGATAATAGGCTATCTTTTTTGGTTTGGCTCCAAGTATCAATTCTATATCATGTTTTATGAGGTGTGTTCTACCTAAATGCCCTTCGGTAGTGGCGGGTAGGGTTTTCACAGCTTCGAACAGCAACTGTTTTTCAACCGGGGAGAGTAGATGTTCCGTTTCAATATCTTCGGGATTCTGAGGCGTGCTATCGGGTATTTCTAGGGTCGGCATTTCCAAGCTCTTATCCGGTTCAGGTTCCATAGTATTTTGTACATGAGTTATGTCACAAGGCTGTAATTGAAAACATATATCTTTTTCCGGTTCTCCGAAATAGGTTTCCACGCGAAATAGGTCCAGCAGATTGATGGATTCCGTACTTTTCGAAATTCCGGCTGGAAGCATATCGTTTGTCGGCGACATTAACCGAAACCCAAATTTATCGAGAAAATCAATTCCTAAGATTAAACGTTTGGTTACTTCGGGTACAACAACAGTTGGCACAATATGTGTGGCGGTTTTGAAAGAATACGGCACATTAACATAACCCAGACATCGGTATTCAGTTCCATCTGCCGTAGATATCTTCATCGGAAGCGGGTGTATTTGAAGACCTAATTTGCGTATTAAGTCTATGCAGCTAATCACGGAGATACTGGCACCAGTATCTGCGAGAGCTTCTATTTCTTCTCCTAAAATCTTTACAGTGAAATGTGGACATCGATGAGCTGAAGTACGAATCTGGTGTATTTTATGAAATGGGGAATAGGGTGTAGTGGGAATCGCTGCAGATTGACGGTGAGGAAAAGGATTCCCTATATTTTCCTCCTTTAGTCGTTTTTTTGTTTCTCCTCTTCTCCTTTTCTTAGGTTGTGCTGGTTGGGACATCTGTATGTTGTCGTATCAAGATGACCACAAACGTGGCAAAATATTCTTTTATGCTGATCACATTCTCTCCACATATGACCTGACCGTTGGCAATTCCAGCATTTAACTGGATCCTTTTCCTGATTTTCCTCTTTCGGTTGTCCTTGACTTTTTCCGCGAAGGGTTGGGAATGATTTTCGTCCTCTTGATTGCACGGCGCAAACTAATCCTTCGTTCTCTTGGTCGGATTGTGCATCATCGTCTTCGTCGCAATTTATTTGATTAATGCTGGGCCTTGATTGACTGGCGTATAAGTTCGATTCCAGTGCATCAAAACGAAAACATAACTGGGCTAGATGTTCAATTGAATTAATCTGTTCTAATGCCAATCGTCGCCGGTATGACAGTTTCATATTTTCGACAACGATTTCAAATTTTTCTCTTTCGGTCATTTTTCTCATTAGCCGTTGCGCCAGCATGTCGGTCAAGAATGCGCTGAAGAGTTCATTAGGACGCTGCTTTCTATACTTCATTTCTTCACGAATGATTCGATCTGTATTTGGGTTGTCATATCGCATTTTTAGGAAGTGTTCGAGAGTTTCCCAACTGTCGAATTTCTCCTCATAGGTTGTATACCATACATAAGCACTATCTTTAAATAGCAAGTGCGCATGCATTCGCAGCTCCTGATGGCTGATCGCATATGAGCGACACAAAATATCTAACTGACGAAGAAAATCAGTAACTGGAATTGCATTCGTATCGCCCGAGAATTTTGGCCATTTTTCTATAATCGCACACTGTTGGTGAGGCAATCGCCGGGGATAGCCTTGGTACGGGGATCGCTCAAAACCTGAGCCTCGGTTACGAGCAGTATTAACCATTGGGCCTTCCTGAAAATTAATGTTTCCTCGACCAGTTCGTGGTGGCGAAATTCCAACGCACGTATTTCTGGCGTTATTTCGTTCATTACCAGCTACAACTGGACTACGACGATCAGACACTCGACCGGACAACTGCAGCGGTTGCTCGACCTCCATCTGCCGGGGCTGCAACATTGTTGACTGTCGTGGAATTACTTCGAATACTTCTTCATCATTTAAATGTACATTCGCAATTTTATCCGCTAGATGATTTATCGCTCTCTCATCCATCGCAGGACGTTGCAGACCTTTATTGAAGAGTTTATTCATATAGGAACGAATGTACGATTCGATTTCTGATACATGCACGTATTCATCCTGTTGGCCGAAATTTGCAGGTACAATCGGTTCCTCCCTCGGGTTACTCGGACTCGCTGGACGATCATGTGCTTGAGAGGCAATCACTGGCTTCGGTGGCAACATGCTCGTTTTGAACATGTTCACATTTGTTTCGTTACGGACTGGCGAATTTTTCATTTCAACCGGCCGTCTCTCTTCGTTTTGCATGCTAAAAATTTCCGGTCTAGGCGGAACATTCAGAATGCCGACGCCCCTCGACTGCGGTAAATTTTGTCCCATCTCATTAGGAAATAGTGGTAACTGTGTATCATCCGGTACAGGACCTGTCGCTTTAGCAATTGGTTGAGGATACTGGTTCGGGAGTAATAACGATGTTGTAGCAGACGGCGGCTGGCTCAGTGCACCCGGTTGCGGTGGACCTGTAGGTCGACGAACTGCACCTAGGGATGCTGGCCGTGGAATTGGTCCAATTACACTTTCCCATTTTTTTCCAATACCGGTGCTCAACGCTGGAGACAAAGAAATTAGCGTGGAACTCATTAAACCTCTACCTACACCTTCCATGTTTACACTTGCACCTTCTACGGTTTCCTCCTGCGTAAGGAGATCTTCTCTGCCCGTCGTATTTAGGCCGGGAGCATTCAACGTTGACGATGCGAAAGGAATATCAATTTGCTGTCGGCTGCTTTGAATCGGGATAGCAGACGGTACGTTAGTATTCGATGAGGTAACGGTGATCGACTCCGGACGAATTGCAGGTTCAGGAAACTCCACCTGATAATACCGTTTCACCATTCGGTTTACAACATCTAATAGCACTTTCTTCTTTTCTTGAAAAACAGGCTCTTCAGGATAATAACGAGACACTCGGAGATAGTAATGCACTAATCTTGAAAAACAATACGGGTTGTGACCGTTGACAAGCATTCGCTCAATTAAATGCAATTGTATCGGAATATGACTGAAATCGTCAGTCAGGTTCTGAGGGGACCACACAACTTGAATATTTTCATCGGAACTCCGCAGCAGGTTGCGAAGAGTTCTACGACGAGCTTCGAGTGTGCCCTCTATAGGATATCCTCGAATAACTAACTCGTAATTAATTTCCTCTTCGGCGAGGTCACTCGCGTTTATACGATACAAATCCATTTGGCACTAATGTCCAAAATAAAAACTGTTTTTGCTTAACTTTAAATATATAAGTATAAACGAAATAAATTTTTACCAAATACCCAAAAAAGAAAAACAATCAATAATCGCAAAAAATGCAAATATAAATTTAAATATAAATATAAAAATTTTTTTTCACCTATCACCAAATATAGAAATTGCTTATTCTCTAAATCTAACAGTACTACTAAAGCTCAGAATCAGATATGTAACGTAACGAAAAAAACGAACTAAATTTTCTAACTTATTACTTTGCTATGATCAATCGAATCTATCTCTTGAGACACTTTCAGTCGTGCCCCACGTTGGGCGCCAAAATGTAACGTTCGTGTTGCACACAACGCACAGCAGCTTAAGCGCCACTCCGGTTTAGGAGGCTGCTGACGCTTTTGAAAGTCCGGCTATGAGACTCTGTAAAACGGGCGGGTTAAAAGTGGCTAAATCACACCGTTCATCTGACTTTTCCTAACAGGGGTTAAACCAAGAATTATTCATACAGACTGATCGATTGATATTTACAAAATCTCCAAAAGAAATGAACTAAAAAGATCGAGACGATACGCGAAGCTAAATAAGAGAAGATCTTACCATTCATTAATCCGAAAAACAAACAAAAGTTCGATATCTTTCAGGTGGTTTTCAAACTAACAGGCTGTTTATTGAACGCATCAGCCTACTGGTCCCGGGACAGGGTAAAGCTACTCAACTTAAGGCTAACAATGGCAAACAGTCTTATTTGCTAGCACTTGCGGTTTTTTGATTTCCACACAGTTCTTCCACACAGTTCGACAGCACAGGCCGAACGGTCCTGATAACACAGGCAGCAGCGATCAATCAGCTGATCCAGGCAGTCAAGCTGATCCAGATGTAAATGAAGAGCGTATAGCGTTTGCCACCTTAGGGTGAGTGGCAGGCGCCGGTCCGTAGCCCGTTCTGAGTGCGCTGAGTGGAGCAGTCAATCCTATGACTGATGACAGCGTGTTCGATGGGGTCGCTTAGCAGATTGGTCTTCTGCCCTAGCCGGAATAAACACCCCACGTTGAATGGGGATCCCTGTTCAACGTGTACATTCGTTATGCGTATGCCTGATAAGTTATTTTCACCATAGCACGCAGCTTACCTGCTAGTTGTAAGTTTTACGGGTACGAGTCACTTTTTTTTGGGTAACTCCTATCCTAGCAGACGGTCTAAAACTTTAAACGTCACTTATAAGGCCTAATTTCGCTACTCTAGCTTCTTCTCACCTTAAGCACGGGTGGATTTTACTAGCAAAGTCCTTGACTTTGTCAACCACCTTGGAATGCACCTTTGAAAATCGCGAACTTTGATACGGAAGAAAAGTTAAGTTTGAAGATCTCCACTCAATTAGCAATGGAGTTGGTCGGATCCCTTATTTATAGCATTTTCGGCATAATAGCAATCGAAATGCTATTATATTTCGCGACAAAGATTAATTCTATCAACCTGTACGATTTATTTCTTGTACATCATTCGCGATTGTTTGAAGAACAATCTCGAGCGCACACCAGTGATTTAAATCACTCAGCCATTGGGCAAAGCGAGATGACCAATTTGAGTGACGCCAATAGTGAGTATGTATCGGCGCGAGCGACAGTAACTCTTCTAGTAACCGACAGGTGGCTATGTTCGTAAGTTGCGGTGAGCTTTTTACTACTAGTGTGTAATTATTGTGCGGTTACGTGCAATCTTCACAGGGATGAATTCATGGCTTACAGATGAGTCGATGGATTCTTCGGTTTGTTGGCGTCTCGTTTGGAGAATTTGGAAGTCTTCGTTGCCCTATCCGGAGAAGCAGCAACAGCTGAAGCTCAATAATTTCCGCTCGGGAAGTATAGGGCGTAAATTAAATACAATCACAAGGAAGATTAACCCATAGCTCATCTCGTATATATTTCTGTCATCCGTGCTAGAGAAGCACTGACGTGGGAAGGCAAAAAATGAAAATAATGAATTATTAAATATTCGACTCATATTTTCTCAATTATTAAACGTTTGTTAGGGAAACATGTAATCTACTGTGTTGTAATGGATTTTTTGATAAATTTCCAATCGATTGATACCAATATCTCTAAAATCTATTGACGGATGACTGAGTATAAGCGTGCAAACTTTAACCACTTTTCGTTACATGTTCCCTTTTCGTTTTTCTAAAGTGCACCCTAATATAGAAATCAAAGATAGATTTTTTTGATACCCGAACCCGGGTACCCGACCATCTTTAGTGTTAAATGTGGTCAATAGAGATATCCGACCCGACCCGTACCCGGTTTCATAAACAAAAATTAAGAATCCGTACTCGACCCCAACCTGTGGGCAGCGGTCGTACTCACTCTCCAACTGCGCGTAGAATTTATCCTTGTCGTCATCGGTACTTCTTAGGTGAGGGCTGTGCACGACGATGCCTATATTGAAGCATTATAGGCCCTTGATTCTCAACCTGCACATTCGAGGATTGATTGGCCACCACCCAATCACCCGTTTTCGCATTTCGCCCATCATTATGAAAGCTGTACCCAGCTCGTGTGTGTTGCCGCAGCTCTGGTAGATGGTATGTCCATCTCTGAACGTACGTAACGTTGAGTTCTTCCAGCACACCTCCTGCAGCGCTACGACGTCGAACTTCAATACGTCTCTTCAATACGTCGGGGCACTCGAGTGCTCCCTTGGCAGTTGAGAAATCGGCAATTCCACGTCCCGATTTCCAATCCATAGTCCTTTTTCGTCGCGTGGGTCTATTCCAATTGTTCCAGTAAGAATTTCCTTGTTCTTCGCTCCGTGCTTTAGAATTTTTCGTGGTGGCGGCTTGCAAAACCTGCTACACCAACCCCCTGTTTCGTCGGAAGACTAACGAAGCTCGAGGAGAGCCCTCCTTCCCTGTCGGCATGCGACACTGGCATCCATCGGGGTTGGTTACCCGATCTCCACCAAGGTTGCTCGTATCCCGGCTGGTACCACGAGGAGGAGGTGCTGAATAAGAGGCTGTGAACCACTGTAGGCTCTATTTTATGCCTACAGGTGCACGAGGCACCGACGCCCAGTGGGACCATTCTGGAATAAGGCGGTCAAAAGTCTTTTCTCGCTTTTACTGACGTTTTCGAGCTTAGGCGTCTTAGGAGAAATTTCATAAAAATGTATTCTGCATCTAATGCCATTCTCATATAATTAGATATTAAGGGGATAACAAATTTGAAAAAAATAATTTTTATAGGAACTAGATAGCATGGTCATGTGCTCGGCAAAGTTGTAGAACTTTGAATTTCCTTAAACTTTGTCGAAGATACTAAGTATCTGCATCATACGGTTTGCGAGATATAATTGACTTTCTGTCGTGACTCCCTTAAAATCCGTTTTTTAAACTTTATGTACACAAAAGCTCATCTAACAAGTTCGACAAGTTCTACAAACTTTTGGATACTATCAAAATACGTAACATTCTTGAAGGTGTAAATATCATATGTTGTTTTATTTGCTTTAAAAATTGATTTGAAGCATAAATTTTACCGTTTTTAAAAGTAATGTTTTCCGTAAATAGGCACCTACTGGCAGCTAAAGTTAGCATCGCTTGAACCGCCATAGAATATAGTATAAATGTGCCAAAAATCTCGGCCGGGTCTGGTCGGGCATTTTAATTATTTCAATTATGAATTACAGTCGTTCCATAATTATAGGTCACACACAATTATGAGTCACTCTTGACTTTAACTGCTTATTTCCATTTTAATACCGTGAAAGCACCAGTCGCCGCGCACTCAGTACGTTGGCTGGTACATAAATGCATGTATAAAAATATTTCTTTTACATATTATTATGCAATATACATTTTCGGTTAGTGTTTTTATTACGCTTTCAGGTAAAAATATTAAAAACGTCGATTTGTTGCCACTAACCAGCAAAACACGATTTCGAGCCCAAGTAATAATTTCAATTTTAAGGTGCACTTGAAGAGGTTTCCAGCATTTGCTGCTTAAAACTGATCTCAAAACTTGTAATTCTACAAAACTGCGATAAAACAGCCATAAAACCCTTATAAGGTGAGGGAGGCCCACACTAAAGAAGGTTCTCAAGAGAATTTCCTAAGATCCTTTTAAAACTTGTAATTCTTATCGTTATCTATTTATAATTACTTCCAAGAGTCGCTAGAAACAAAAAGAAAACTGCCACAAGTGTTGATGATTTTATGGTTGTCTCTTCAAAGAACACTTGCAAGACATCATACACTTCTCACAGCCTTAAATGTTTTAAATTGAACAAGAGCTATAAGCTATAAGCATTCACAGATATTGCTATTTCGAAATGGGTATAAATGAAAATTGAAAATAAAAATGGTGATAAAAGCAGCTGCTTTGTTGCTCATAAATGAGAAATTTTTCATGCCACGCTCGGTTTGTCGATGTTTTGTGACATGAAAGTTAGAAAATTTTAACGCGCCAGGTATTTTTGCTAGATTATTGAAAAATTAAATTAATAAAAAAAATTAATGATTTCATGAAGAAGTTGATGGCTACCAAAATTTTTAACTAATTGTGGCAAAAAAGCTTTTATATGTCTAAACATTTATTTAAAATGATCACTAATAGTATTGCATAATACCATATTTATAAGCGCCCATATGCAATTGACTACAATTTCAAAAATAATCGAAATAGCCCTGTTCGCCATTTTTTCAATGGTTTTATCCAAATCTACCCGAAAGCGCTTATTAGACTAACATTTCTTGCACAAGACAAAGAAAATTTTTCCAAGAGCGCGATTAGTTCATCAATACTTATTGTATTCTTGAAGAAGACAAGTTGCGCTTGAATAAGAATTGTTTGAATTACTTGAGGGCACCAAGTTTTTGCAAGATAACCATTCTAGTATAAACAAAGAAAACATCAACGAAGTATCGACGTAACGTGTTGTTTATGCTGTTTGGACTGCACGACAGTTCCAAGCGTTTAATTTACAATTGGTATTGGTACAACTGTTTTTAAAAATTATGCTTCCACTGCTTCAGTGCCTTCAAACATTTTCCATACAAAGACATCTGACTTATGAACTCTATATTTAATTTAAAAAATACGAAAAGCTTTAGAGGAAACCCGCACCGCCACTGGCAAATGCATCATTACCGGCACTGTCCTTCCCCAGTTCAGTTAGTCCTGAGATCTTTATTGTTTTGTGACTTCGCTGATTGTTCATATGAAAGAGTTTTCAAAATATTACACAGATTTTCGCTTAATTTTCGTTTAAAAGATCTGTATTCTTCAACTTTCTCCAGGTTCAGACGCCCATTTTGACAGATTAGTTGTTTACGTTAGAATGTTCTTATTCAAGAGTATAATTTCTCTTTCAAGAATATACGATTTTAAGAGAGTTTTGTGGCAGTATTGTTAAGATAAACGAATCTTGCAGAAGAATGTCATAAGTTTTTGTCAAAACTATTGTTAAGTTTTAAGGAGCGTCGTTTTTAAGCAAAAATGAAGTATCCTTTAAAACCCCTTATAAGGTGAATTTCACTTATTGATAATTTAGTTTTATGGGTGATTCTTCAAGTCTCCTTCAGTCATACTTCAGAAATGTTAGTCAAATAAGATAAAATTCACTTGAGGAGGAACATTATAAAACCTAACAGACTTCGAAATGCTCTGATAAAACTACTATAAGAAATGAATAAGACCAATTTGCTATTGGATTGTTACTTGGGAGTGCATCATGTACATGTACCAATCCCCGCGCACATAATTTTGCTGTTTCCATTGCAGTGCGCCAATGGTTTAATCGCCGCGGACTTTTCGTACTCATTTATTTCGATAAACATTTATATTATATTCAACTGCTAATATGTTGTTATAAATTTTACTATCATAAACATGTTTTTCAATAGTTCTTTTCTAGTATTTGTCTTTTAAAGCAAAATAATATAAAATATGTGATAAATACTATATACATCCAAGCGCAAAACAATCCCTCCCTTGAGAAAAACTGTTGTTCTGTAGAACATTCTCCATAACTTTTACCTGGTTCTATAAGTAGATGCTATCTTCAAAAGACCTATGCGCGGTGATAGGATAAGGTAATATTTTAGCTGTACCAATGGCCGCACACTCGAAAATACCAGGAAAATGCAACAATGGTCAAAATGTGCAGCATTTCACATGAAGAAATGTTTAGTTCACTTCTTGTTTCCGTTTTTGCGGAATATTTTTGCTATGCGTCCCAAGAAACTCTTAAATTCAAGAATGCACTTTTTTAGTTTGTCAGCTAACAAATTTGCAAAGATGGAGTCTTGTAGAATCACCCGCTTGAATTTATTTTTTCTTTGCTTCTTCAAGCGTCGCCTGATTGTCTATTTTGCTTTAACATAAACAGAAAAACTACAAGGTATACAGCCCTAAGGGTTGTACGAAAGGGTGACGTAGGCCTATGTTAGCATTATTGTTGTATTGATAACATGTTTTACTCGATGAAGTACAGTGGTTTACCGATTTTATCTACCCATCCGAAAATTTTTGGTAGATATATTTGGAAAGTAGACAAATTTGGGGAAAAATAAATTGCTCTAAAATAATTTAAATTAACAAAAAATATTGTTATTATTAATCATTTTTTACAATTATGTATTATTTCAGCGTAATTTTACGCATAGGGCTCATTTTATTCATATCAACCATTGGCATTAGCATGTCAACTCAGCAATATTATGAAAAAAGACATATGTATCGAAATTCAAAATTGCTCCGATTTCATTCAAATTTTGTGTACTTATTCCTTTACAGTAAATCTTAGATCGGTATTTTCATTTGGTACTTAGGGTTCTCTTTTCTGAGTCAGTGTGGTCCCAAAAGTTGCCATTTTTTCACTTTTCTTTCTTTAAAAATTCATAACTTTTGGTCCATTGAACCGATTTAAACGATGTTAGTACCAAATGGAAAGTATTTTAACGAGCTTTTCAGAAAAAATATTGGACTGAAGCCCAAACTTTTTTTTATTATCGCAAAAACAGTGAAAAGATTCACTTTTTATGTTTCCATGGTGTGTAGATCAAAGAAATTCTTTTCATAAAGTGTCGAGAATACAACAGAGACGCATGGTTTTGGTTTTTACTTGTAATAAAAGGGGTTTTTGACAAAGAAATGTGTGTCTCAAATAAAACGCCATGCGAGTCCATTACATTTTCGCATCTTTATTTCTTAAAAAAAGAGTATCTCAAAAACTGAAAATGTTACAGGTCTGTTTTTTGATCGTATGTAAACAACTAGCTTGCCATTACAAGTACATATAATGAAAAAATAAAAAACTAATATATTAAATGTTTTAAGTGGTTTTAAGAGGCTTCAGCATTGTTATACCCATTCTATGTATACACTGAAGTCGCTTTTTAAGCGGTTTGTTTTTTACGCGAATTTCGGAATTTTCGTGGTTTTTTTACGCGAATTTCGGAATTTACGCGGTTTTTTACGCGAATTTCGGAATTGGTGCGGTTTTTTACGCGATTTTCGGAATTTACACGGCTTTTTTGGCGATTTTCGGAATTTACGCGAATTTCGGAATTTACGCGGTTTTTCAACGTGATTTTCGGAATTTACGCGGATGTGCTCAAAACGTCTATTTTTTCGCGTACTGTTGAATACCACAAAGGTTTATTTTACGCGAAATTTTAGTTTTTTACGCGAATTTTGGAATTTACGCGGTTTTTTACTCGAATTTCGGAATTTACGCGGGTTTTTTACGCGAATTTCGGAATTAACGTGGTTGTTTTTACCCGATTTTCGGAATTTACGCGGTTTTGATTTACGCGGGACGTATCCTTCGCGTAAGAAGCGACATGAGTGTAATTACATACCACAGATGCCCATGCCATATAGTAAACTATAAAATACAAAGAAATATTCTCTGTTATGCATAAATTCATGAAATCTTCCAAATTTTTATGCCTCATGGTTGAAATGACAATTAAAAAAAAGGTAGATAAAACCGGGTCTAAATGGTAGACAAAATCGGGGGTACCTAAAATCGGGTGTAGATTAAACCAGGTGTAGATATAATCGGAATACCACTGTATTGCTTTATGTCAGATCATAAGAGCAAGGACTAATGCAGACTGCATTACTGGTATGTGTATGTTTTTGACTATCTATTGCCACTCGCTTGGCTCACTAAAACAGTGAGCAGTGCGCTACGGAAACCACCCGTGAGGAACAGACCTTCGTTTGTTTCTTGCTACTGAGTGAATCAGCCAAAATTCCGTCTCAGAAGGCACATAATTATCATGATATTCGAGCTCCTAGTAAAAGTTTCAGTCTAAATGTGAATATTATTCATCTATCGACCTTGGTGGCCTTCAACATCAAGTAATAATCTATACCTATAAAGAAGGATTTCTGTCTGTCTGTCTGTCTGTCCGTATGTTCCTTATAGAATCGAAAACTACTGAACCAATCGGCATGAAAATATACATGTAGAGGTTTTTTGAGGCCAGGAAAGGTTTTAGTGATGGTTAGAAACCCCTCCCCCCACTAAGAGAGGGGGGCTCCCATACAAATGAAACACAAATTTCTGCATAACTCGACAACTAATCAAGCAAATAGAACAAAATTTGGCATGTGGGTGTTTTCGGTGACAAGAATTTATTCTATGGTAAATTGAGACCCCTCCCCTCTTTATAAGGGGAATTATAACTCCTCTCCTCTTTAAAAGGGGGGGCTTCCATACAAATTTCCTCATAACTCGAGAAGTAATTATGCAAATGGAACCAAATTTGGCATGTGGGTGTTTTTGGAGACAAAAATTTTTTCTATGATGAATTGGGACCCCTCCCCGTTTTAGGAGGGGGGGGATCCTATACACATGAAATACAAATTTCCTCATAACTGAAGAACTAATCAAGCAAATGGAACAAAATTTGGCATGTGAAAGTTTTCGAGGGCAAGAATATTTTTTATGGTAAATAAGGACCCCTCCCCACTTTAAGAGGGGGGGCTCCTATACAAACGAAATACAAATTTCCTCATAACTCGAGAACTAATCAAGCAAATGGAACAAAATTTGGCACGTGGGTGTTTTTGGAGACAAAATATTTTTCTATGATGAATTGGGACCCCTCCCCACTTTAGGAAGGGGGGCTCCTATACAAATGAAATGCAAATTTCCTCATAACTCGAGAATTAATCAAGCAAATGGAACCAAATTTGGCATGTGAAAGTTTTCTAGGGCATGAATATTTTCTATGGTGAATTAGAACCCCTCCCCACTTTAAGAGGGGGGGCTCCCTTACAAACGAAATACAAATTTCCTCATAACTCGAGAACTAATCAAGCAAATGGAACCAAATTTGACGAGTGGGTGTTTTTGGAGACAAGATTTTTTTCTATGATGAACTGGGACCTCTCCTCACTTTAGGAGAGGGGGCTCCTATACAAATGAAATACAAATTTCCTCATAACTCGAGAGCTAATCAAGCAAATGAAACCAAATTTGGCATGCGAAAGTTTTCGAGGGCAAGAATATTTTCTATGGTGAATTAGGACCCCTCCCAACTTTAAGAGGGGGGGCTCCTATACAAACGAAATACAAATTTCCTCATAACTCGAGAACTAATCAAGCAAATGGAACCAAATTTGGCACGTGGGTGTTTTTGGAGACAAAAATTTTTTCTATGATGAATTGGGACCCTTACCCACTTTAGGAGGGGGGCTCCTATACAAATGAAATTCAAATTTCCTCATAACTCGAGAACTAATCAAGCAACATTAGTCAATACAAGACCACAAAAACTATCTATAGTAACACTAGATCATTCAGGACGAGACGGTCGCGAGTGTTGCCGGTGACCCGCCGTCGGAAGCGCCGCCCACTGGGGGGCTTGCAAAACTCGAGATTGTGACAAAGATCATCCAAGATTCATGATTTATGTACAACACAGGTTAATTTGTGGCAATACGAAGTTTGTCGGGTCAGCTAGTTGAAGATAAAATTGAATTTTCTTTCAGATGAAAATATCACTACGATGTATCAGCAACAGCAAAAATTATTTTAGGGAGTTTTACAGTGTTGTAGTTTATTAGTTCAAGGGGAACGCCACAAAAGTGGCAAGTGGCGTTTTACGTAGATTACGAAAAATTTCCTTTAACCTTTATTTAATTCGTTTCGATATATAGGCTACCTCAGAATTGTCGCCATCCATGGATGTTTAGTACGCCAAATTTTGACAATTTCACACCCCTGATGGCAATAGGCATGTAGGTTATCGTCATGGATTCACTGTATCCTGCGCCGAAAAGCTTTTACTGGCACTATCACTGCAGTCTGCCTTCGCTAGCCATTCGTGCTGCCCGCTTGCCTACCGTGTTAACTAAATATGACTTTGAAACTTTACATACATTTTCACTATTAATCGTTTAAAAGATTATTATTAGTATGTTACCGTCATCCGGGGCGAGATTGTGCCAAAAAAGCATATATTTTTGTTCTTTGGCTCAGTATGCACACAATTTAGGAACTAAGTTGATTTCAAACCTGTCAATATATACTAAATTGTTCAATTAACAACTACCGTAGAGATGGTTTAGTTACAATGAAACCTTGTTTTACTGGAAGTGCATGAACTTTGGCACAATCTCACCCCTTCTAGGGGGTGACATTGTGCCAAAAACTTAAAGTTAGGCTAAAAACCTAAACAGTGAACATTAACGTGTTTATATACAATACACATAAATACCAGTATAAAGTAGTTCATGTGGGGCCGTCCAGCAACTAAGTGGACTATTAGGGGCAGGGGATCGTCCAAAACCGACGCGTCATACAAAAAGTATGAACGAAAATAACCCGGAGAGGTCTGAAATAACTAAAAATGAATTCGAAGACAATGGACAGTCTTTATATAGCCAGTAGCGTTTCTAGGGTTAACAAGAGAGAGATGTGTGAAGGGGTGTATCCTTAGGGGGCATACCTATTTGATCATTTAACAAAAGTAACCATTACTTCGTTCGAGAACCCACGGCCGCAACACATCTGGCCTATCCCACCCCCTCCCTCCTCCTTAAAACTAGCAGTTTATACACGGTATAATATATTCGTCTAATATTAAAGTGTTTATTTAAAGTATCTGAAATTTCCAGAGAAAAAGTAAAAATTAGTTTAAATTAATTAGCGGTCCTATGATGCTGTTTGCTCCAAAATGGATGATGCAATCTAATCTGTCAAAATACTGAGCTCAATAGTGAAGAATGTGAATGTACTGGTGTATACTGACGTATTTTTGTTGTGTATGTGAAATCCACAAATTGGATCGATCATTATGGCTTGGCACAATCTCACCCCCGTGGAGCTCGAAAGGTACAAAGTTTCGAAAAATATTATTTTCGTAATCAAAACTTATCCAACGCATAATAACCTTTCAATACATTGTAAATGAATAGTTTATATACCTTCAAAATAGCAAGTTGATGCGATTTCATGTTTGGGTTGGTTTATGTGGGACATTTTTTTCAAGCGTTATTTCCGAGTATTTTTAATCGCGAACTTTGAAACCCTGTTTAGGCTAAATAGTTTGCTAATATTATCTGTGTTCCATTCTAAGTTATGAATAAATATGTTATGTTCATCATCGTTTTGAATTTAGGTCACCAGTTTCTATAGATATAATAAATTTTCACAAATAAACATTTTTGGTTTTTGGCACAATCTCACCCCCGTGGCACAATCTCACCCCGGATGGCGGTACCTTAAAATTGCTGGACATTTTATCTATCCAACGACATATTAATATTTATGTTTCGTTCAGTAGTGTAGAATTTATAAGCAGTTGAAATCTTTCACTCAAACGTTACACTTCTATTTTCGTTCTCACAAAGTGCTACCCCGTCCCAGTATAGTAAACAAACCCTACTAGCACAGTTGTTACAATTCAGTTGTGGCAACCGATTTGCGACTGATTTTAGTCATAAATAAGTTTCTGCAACCATAAGTGCGAAAAATGTGCTGCTTGGGAAGACGTAGTCCTACGTCAAAAGTGTAACAACAGAACTGTATGCATATAATTATATGTTTTTATCTTAATTTTATGTAATTAATGAAAATATTGCCGGGTGCGCGGCCACTGGAACTGCGCGGCAACTGGTGCTTTCACGGTATTCCTCATTGATTGAAAAAATGATTTTTTAATAGTAGATAAATTCATCTTGTACTACTAAACAAGTAAATAGTAGCCTGAATGCCGAATAAAATATGTTCGGAATTTTTTAATTTTGCTGCCAAACTTTCGCTCAAATTGTAAACATCTTAAGGTACAGCTAGTAAATTCGTAAGCCTTGTAAATGAAAATTAAAAAGAATTGCATCTGAAAAATGATGTCCGTATGACAACAAAAGTATATTTTGTATTCTTCGAGAGAAAAATCGATGTTCTATATAAGTTTTATGGAAATTGGAAACAAAATAAAAGTGACTCATAATTGTGCTATGATTTTCCAAGTTTTACACAATTTTACACAATTAGCTTTCTACAGATTACTATAGAAATTACAGCCTAAAATTTTAATTATTTTGATGCTAGCTTTCTTAGAAAGCAATGAGTTCAACACGCTTTAGTCCCCACTATTGAAGAACTACGCAAAAACCGGCAAAATTTGTAAAACAGTAGAGAAATATCGGAGAAATATCGACTGTTCAGCGATACAAACCAACTTTTCCAAACACAAAAAAACTGGTCCTAGCAAAAGTTTAACAGCAGGAGTCGAAAAAAAAATTACTTCTTACAAGATTTGACATAAGTCGACAAGTTTTGACTTGATTTCCCTTTCTTTTGTTTGGATTTCAGGAAGTGATGCACTACAAAACTCTCATAAGATAGAGATACATATTGACAAAAACAGGTCCTTCACTATTTTGAGTAGTAGTTTACTATCGTGATCGTGAATCGCATGTCAGTCCCATTTTCTACGGAGTTTCCTATATAAATGGGACTGTTATGCGATTCACGGCAGTATTAGTCCAATGCAGCAAATTTTTTCACCCCTGAAGCGAATTTTAAGCTTCAACAATAAAGAGAATAATGGCGTTCAGATTATAACAGAGATTTTGAAGCAAGCTAAGTTTTGCTATAAAAGTTATGGGCGAATCCCCTGAAATCAAATTAGGAATAACAATTGTAGAGAAGAAATCAAAATAGTCTCAAACCGTATGTGCTGTCATTGTTTTGAGCGTATTTTTCTTGAGTGACTACTAATATGTACCAAATTGACCGATAATTGTTACAGTTGTCAATTTTGGCCCATAATTGTGGTTTTAGTAAGATCCGCACTATTTTCTTAATTTATGCAATTTAAAGATACCGTGAAAGCACCTAATTCCGATCACCTAAGGCATGATTCATCTTTGAGTCCCTACTGAAAAATAAAGGTTACACATTTATTTACATGTGTCTTTAGCTAGTTTTTTCAATTATGTTTCATGGAAAAATGTTAAAATGCCTCAATTATTAACCGAAAGTTATAAAAAATGCATCCAAGTATGCTGTATCAGTGCACCTAATTCTAATTCCACAGTGCCACACGCATCCAGCTATCAACAAAGTTCTAGGAGAAAACTCAAAGTCCCCAAAGCAATATGTTATAATAAGAGAACAGGCATTAATAATGGCGTGTGTAATGGACGTCCGTCTGTCCGCAGCCTGGGAAGCAAGACTATCATACGGAAAATATATGGAAAAAATTTAGCCTGAGCTTTCGTTAATTTTCACGAGTCACGAATAGGTACTGCAAGAATTTTTTCGGAACTGTTGTCTTACAAGGAAACACGGCTAAAAGAATATTTGTGCATGGGAAGTAACGCATCAATTCTCAAAGTGAGGAAAATCAGCGACTCTTTTATCCGAGAATAGTTTTGAATGTTTCAATTGCTGCTTTACGTCAGTTAGTTGCCTGCAATTATTTACTATTCAATAGTCAAGCATTAATTTCTTTCGAAAATGATGGAGAAAACAAGGCAGAAGGGATCTGTAGTGATGCTAATGTTTATTTGACCATCAACTCAGTATAAGACATTAAGATCCTCTATTATACAAAAACGAACATATTTCTAAGAAGCAATACAATGGCATCGATAGTACTTCAAAATCTGCTTAACCCGTAACCGATACCGAGGCCGTCAAAGCGGCAAGTTCAACTGGACTAGATCTAACACGTAAATGACAGAAAGGAAGGAAGGTTTATGTGAATTTTTTTCAATGTCAAAGGGGGAGCGGGTTTGGCCAACGTTACGTAATTTAATGAGGGGTTATGCCAAGCGTTACTTATCGTTACATAAGGGAGGGAGGGGGTAAACAATCCGTTTTTGACGTAGGACTACGTCTTACGGCAAGTTTTGAGATAGGGTGTCATTCCAAAAAATCGAAAAATGCGAGCGTCACGAAAAATGAAAGGTTTTGAGCGCTTATAGCTCAGCGGTTTTCCGATCGATTTTCAATATTCTTACACCAATCGATCGGAAAATCTTCTAAGAATTGACCCAAATGAAGAAAAGTATGAATTCTTGATGTTGAACTATTGAAAAATTGAAAATAATGAACCTATGTTTTACCAGAATTTTCGCTTCGTGATTGGTTGGAAGATTCTTTACGATGATCTAAACCTATACCAATTTGATATCTGTGCTTGGGAAGTAAACCAAAACAAACGACAAAGTTTCCTCATTTCAACAAGATTTCTTAACACCGCGGTTCAACCTAGACCATTTTGATGTCCTTGCTTGGGAAGTACGCCAGAGAGAGTGACAAAGCCCTCTCGTACCAACAGATTTCATACGAACGCGATTAAACCTAGTCCAATTTGATGTCTGTGTTAGGGAAGTATGCCAGAAAAAATGACACAAGTTCATTGTACCAACAGATTGCAAATTCTTTACTGCGAGACGATTAAATCTAGGCGAATTTGATATCTGTGTTGGAAAAATGTGCTACAGCTGTAGTGTTCGGTTATAATACGACTCTGTATGAATACGCATGCTTGCCGTTTCATTAGAAGTGTAGTGAAAAGATGTGCTGTTGATAAAATAGGATTGAATTGGTAAAATCCCTTCAACGTGGGGAACCATGGGCAATAAAAACAATCTTTAATTTCAGTAAGGTAGCAGGAAAGTAATAGTTTGTGTTCTTGATTTTGTTAAGTGGTTTTCAACTGCACAATCTTTTGAGAATTGAACGTATGCAATGTTACTACTTTGATAAATGTTACATACAACGCATGTAGCATGTTGTACCATGCATGTACCATATAACATATAGCATAGGGCATAACAAGATAACATCAAATTTATAACACATTCTGATATTTATAACACATTGTGTTACAAATCAGAAATAAACTGATCAGGAAGTGAAAACAAAAGTTTCAAGTTTGTAACAGATTCTGATAGTTATAACTCATTGAGTTATATAGGAGAATTAGGGCTTTGGCCACTACTAAAAATGTTACATATCACTGGTGTGCCCGGGACGCACAATGGGGAACGTGCCATACCTTTTCTATAAAATTTAACGCAAATTTTATGTGTAATTTCAAATCTGATTTCAAGCCAAATTTTACATGCAATACTAGCTACTTCATACTTCATACATACTTGCATACTTCAAGTAAAATTTCAAGTACTATTTCAAGTCAAATTTCATGTTTATTTTGAATTCAATTTGAATTCTAAATTTAATTGGAATTTAATGTCCAATTTCAAGTTTAAATTTTGGTCCAATATCAAATCCAATACCATGTCCATTTGACATGCAATTTCAAATGAAATTCAAAGTAAAATTTCGTGTCTAATTTCAAGTGCAATTGCAAATTGTAATCTAAGTCCTATTCAGTTGTTCAGTTTTCAGTGTTCAGTTTCAGTGCATCAGAACGAAATAACGATTACATGTAGCGAATTCTTATATCTATCAATTTTGTATCAAGAAAATTTTGTCGTCAATTTTAGACTTTTTTGTTTGGATAACAATTTTTTTAAGCATCCGTCAACAGCAAGTGTATAAAATGAAAACATAAACTATTGCAGTTAGAAATATACTCGATGCAAAATGCCGCTCCTGTTAAGCCATCTTTTATGTATTTTCTGCACTTTATTAGGTTCTAACAACGAATTGAAACGAACAACGAATTAGGATTAAAAAGAAAATCTCTCAAACTTTTATTTTGTTGGTAGATGCTTGGAACCAAACATAATCGAGCAAACACATTATGAAAAAAATAATTAACGATAAAATAAAAAGTTTTAGTTTTTTTCTCGGTTTACGTCTTGTTTACAAAATTTAAAAGCAACAAGTGTTTTCTCCAATCCTTTACTAACAAAACCTCGCATAATTGAGAAATATTTTCTTCCACGCATCATTAAAATAATTAGGTTCATAATTGTTTTTAATCTTTACTGTGGTTGGATCCTACCAAAATCAGCAATAACATTTATAGAATCAAAACCTGAAATATAAAACTCATTTAAAAACAAAGTTTGAATGGCCAGGTTCACTTCAATTTATTTTTTGGTATATTTGAAAGCACTTCGAGCAACACTGTCAGAACGGTGCAACACTGATAAAACGGATTCGATTTCTTTTTCTTGATCACAGTCTCGTACCAAAAGAGATCTATTTATAGACAGCTCGAACAGCAAAAACTGACAACTGACAGAATAAGCTATCGGTCAAATCATATGAGCATTTAAACTACCCACATTCAAGAGTAGTTCTGTCTGTGCTGTAGTCTGTGTCTCTGAGTAGTCTGTGGTGTGTCGTGAGTTCAATTCCGACTGTAAGGGTGCGATTTTTGAAATTGAAAGAATGTGTGAACATTTTTTTTGTTGCTATTTGTAAATGTTCCCGATAAATAGTTGTACTATTTTTGACAATAGGTCGGGAAAATGTCGATATAGCAGACATAAGTAAAGAAGTTTTTGTTTTATCAAAATTATAACACAATTTGTTAGAAATATGGTAACAAATTTTGATATAATTTTGTTCAAAACATAGCAAACTTTGTTATATTTTTGCTATCACTGCTAAGCAGTTTTGTTAGAATTTGAGTTATTTTAACCACTTGCACTTGCTAAATTATAACAGCCGTTGTTAGCAAAAAATCGGCCGAAAAATAACAGGATTAGTTATAATTTTGTTATGCCCTCCTGATCGGGATGTATACATGAAGAATCGAATGATTACAAGCATGAATACATGCTACTATCACTGCAAAGAGACTTACGTAGTCCTGCGTCACCTATATATGCGGTCGTGTCTTGTACACAACCCCTCTGATTTTTTTTGCGTTACGTAATTTGTGTACCACGCCTTAATACAGCGCTTCGCACGCATCGTCACTTTCACGGCACAGACGAGAATTTATTCCAACAGATTTACACACAGACTGTTCGCAAGCACTTAAAGCCGTTGGGATTGAAGTCCCGGTTAGTAAACGACTTCTGCACTTCGTCAGTTCCACGACGTCGGTGGGAACTTGTTCCGTCAGATTTTAACACAGTTTGTTCCAAGCCGCTTTCGGTCGTCGGGATTGAACTCCCGGTTAGAATAACGACCCATACAGAACGTCGTTATTTCGCTGTGAGTGTTACCCGCTTCTGCGCCCGACGATGCTCGAAATAAGATTGTCGTTCACCCACCGATGGTAAGCTTAGTGCATCTTACACCTGGGCGAACTTGCTGTTGTGCGCGTAATTTCAGCGCACACACAGGTCGAAGAATGGCAGCTGGTGGCGCTGCTCGCAGGATGGGAGCGGTGAGGCTGCTCGCTGAATGGCGGGGCGGGTCGTCGGACGCGTTGATTTACCTCAGCAGCGGCGGTTACTCCAAACAAATGCAGCCGGTCCCCGGAGTTCGACGGTTTCCGGCTGCGCTGGCACGATGCTGTCGGTCCGCGGAGTTCAACGCGGATCCGGTTCGAAGGACCATTCTGTCGTAGCCAGTGGAAGGAGCGGAGTGGAGGAGCAACTGCCTAGGAGGGTAGCCTTCCTTGTCGGGACAAGTTTTTCTTTTCACGGATAACACGAATTAAACTTGTCTACTTTAATCTCACATATTTAAAACCACAGCGTCTATATACAATTATGTACAATTTGATTTAAAGCGACGTGCACGATTTGACATCTATATGCCTACTGACTACACGGCATCTAAATGCCTACTCTTTCAACTTCCTTTGCTGCTGCTGTTCAGTGGTTTTATAACTTTCGACCATAATGTCAGTATTGTAGGCAGAGCAAATAAAGGCTTAATTGTCGACAGCAATTGCGCGCGAACTGATGCGCTTGGGTTAGCAGTAACTCACCGTTGGCTCACAGCGAGTCGACGCTTAGTACTGGTTGGAGTATTCCAACTCCGTCCTTCACTGACGCTTTTGTTTGGTCGCTTCGTTCTCGGTAAGTAGTCGGCTTGCGCAAATCCTCCGAAGGTCGGTTGCCGACCATGAGAGAAGTAAAAATGAGTTAGCTGGATTGAGTGTATAACTTATGAGGCATTATGTTTAACTTAAAGTAGGAGTGGAAATATGTGCCCAATTTTCAAATGGTGCCTATAGACCAGTGATTGGCAAACTGGGGTCGCGGGCCGCACGCGACTCTTAAATATGGTCCTAGTGGCCTGCGGATTGATTTGATGGATGGTGAACTGGAACTATAGGGTAAATTTATTAATGTCAGAAGCCATTCCGGCCCGCGGATCTAATGAGGAGATCTGATTTTACCGCATAATGTATATTCCGTGGCCACCACTGCTATAGACGATAAGCGGTGCTGTACGCCCACCGCGATTTCTCAGTTGTCCATTAACCAATAACTTTGAATTTTGGAATATGATTAGTAACTAATATAAGTCATCTACTAAAAATCAACTTCATTGGTTAATAGACAAACGAGAAATCGCGGTGGGCGTACAACACCGCTTATCGTCTATAGCAGTGGTGGCCACGGTATAAGCATTATGCGGTCAAATCATTCCCCCGAAACCCCGCACTGAGAATCGCGGCTAACATTCTGACAGACGAACAGCGTTCACACGCAGTACCTTGTAAGTCACAAGGGCCTGCATAGTGTCGTCGTCCCGCCAGTAAACACAAAGTTAGATTAAACTTCTCGGTCGGTAGTTTCTACAGTAGGTGGAGGAAGAGGCACAATTTGTGTCTAAAAATAGCCCAACCCATGTCGCTACATTAATGTGCAGTCTCTTTTTGTCCAGCGCCTCTGTGGTTCAAAGGTACATGGGTACCAGCGAGCCACATGCCCTGGCGGCTGCTGTGGGTTCGAATCTGGTTATAATTATAACTTGGTTCGACCCATGCACCTTCCAGCATTGGACAAAAGGTAGGAGTCACAACGACAACTTGCTATTACCCCCCCCCCCCTCCCCCCTTCCTTGCCACTCTTTCCCCTCTATTACCAAAAAATCCTTCTTCATTACTTTCCCTTACCGTCCCTTCATCAATTGTAGAACCATCGTTTCAAAACAAAAATTAATAAAAAATATTAAATATTCATATTGCCACAAATTATACTGTGTTGTACATCAATCGTGCATTTGCCCCAATCTCGAGGTTAGCAAGTTTCTGAAGAGCTTAACCTATATAATTCATTTTGGCAGTTACGTCACTATGAACGCATGGGTAGTTTAGTTTACAAATTTTCAATTTTTCCTCACAGTATAGTAGAAAACAATCCCGCCGTTACTTAGCCAGATAAAATAAAGAGAATAACACTTAAATTGTCGCCGTGATTGTATAACACTTCACCGAATACCATTTCGCGATAAACGTTACGCGGAACGTACCATTTCACGGAAAATCTTTTCATGGAAAGTACCATTTCGATCCTCGGGGTGATCCTCTCCTTACTCGTTGCCGCTCGTTCGGACCCAACAGAAGGATAGTAATAGAGGTCAGTAGACTTAGGAAAACAAATAAACCTAGACAGAGGTGATTTCTGCGGGGGGCTACAGATAGTTTTTGGTGGTCTTGTTATTGTCTGTTATGTTTTACGGAAGAGTCTAAAATTTCTCGAGCTCAATTAGTTTTTGAGTTACGCAAAAATTTCTGTTTTGTTTGTCCTTATTCTCCTACCACAGGGGTGAGGGTCTCAAACCATCATAAAAACATCCTGCCTACAAAATCCCCCACATGCCAAATTTAGTTCCATTTGCTTGATTAGTTCTCTAGTTATGAGAAAGTTTGTATTTCATTTATATGGGAGCTCTCATAGGGAGGGGGTTATAATTCCCCTCCTAAAGAGGGAAGTGGTCTCAATTCACCATAGAAAAAAAATTGTCACCAAAAACACCCACATCCCAAATTTGGTTCCATTTGCTTGATTAGTTTTCAAGTTATGAGGAAATTTATATTTCATTTGTATGGGAACCCCCTCCTAAAAAGGGAAGGGATCCTAATTCATCATATAAAAAATTCTTGCCTCCATAAACCTTCACATGCCAAATTTGGCTCCATTTGATTGATTAGTTCTCGAGTTATGAGAAAATTTGTATTTCATTTGTATGGGAGCCGCCTTTCCTAAAGGGAGAAGGGGTCATATTTTCCCTCCTAAATAGGGGAGTGGTCTCAATGCACCATAGAAAGAATTCTTAATTTCAAAAATACCCACATGCCAAATTTTGTTCCATTTGCCTGAATAGTTCTCGAGTTATGCAGAAATTTGTGTTTCATTTGTATGGGTCCCCCTCTTAGTAGGGGGAGAAGTCTCTAACCATCATAAGAACCTCGGCCCCAAAAACCTCTACATGCAAATTTTTACACCGGTCGGTTCAGTAGTTTTCGATTCTATAAGGATTACATACGGACAGACAGACAGACAGAAATCCATTTTTATAGATATAGGTAATATGGGCGACGGGGTACCCGTGTTCCTATTTTGATATTAGAATATTAATAAAATCTTGTAGGTGATGTGTTCTACTAATTTTCTGACATTTTCTAACAGGTCAAAATAAACAGTTTTGTGCATATTTTGAGGGATTTGGGTAAGAGATAGAATTAAGCAATGTTCAGCAAAGTTGTAGTTCTGGACAAGAACTAAAAATAGTGTGCATGAACTTCCGGATCGCGTCTCCGTTTTGCAGGAAATAAGTTCCGAATGGCCCAGTGAAGCGGCCAACCTCGAAACTAAAAATCACAACAATGTTTACGAAGCTAACGCGCACGAATTTGCATAGGACGGCATGACAAATGTTATTCTACAAAATTTCTGCAGGTCAGGTAAGTTTTCCTGGCTGTAGAATAACGACAATGCCTTGCGTGAGTTATTTTCATTTATAAATGACGGAAATTAAAACGATTAGTCAACATGTCTTCTTCGTCGCACGAAAAAACGTAGGAAATTTGGCTGGTAGGACTTCTTCAAATAGATCTCAGCTCACTTTGACTGATAGCGTAAGATAGACAACTAAATTATTAGAGAATATCTAGTTTTGCATTGTGGTTCATAAAAATGCAGATATTTTTAAAAATTTGTGTTGGATAGGACGGGATAATTAATCAGATTTCAATTATCCTAGTATCAAACGAGCGGCCTTAACGCTGTGAACATATCTGCTAAATCTTATTAGAATTGGCCTTACCAGTCAAAACTTATTTGAAAAACATTGATGAAATTATTTAAGTAAACTTTACTGATATGAACCAAATAGAAAAAAACGCGATCATGAGCTCTTGTGCAAAAATGCTTAATTTTCCAGGTGGTGTGTCTTTGGAAGAGTTTATTTAAAAAATTTGGCGCAACTTTCTACAGTATTAGTGTGACCGTAAATCTACCTATTAGGGTGTTACAAATTTTTGTTTTTTTGAATGCGTCCAAAAAAATACCGTGTCTCCACAAAAGTTGTAGAACACAGTAAAATTTGCAACTTTGCTGTACATAGTAACTATCTACCTCTTGCTGGTTGCGAAGTGTAACGTGTTTTTTTATATGCAGCGAAAATTGAAAAATTGAGATATTGAAAAGCGGCTACGTCACAATTTAGGGGAGATGGGCCATATCTTAAAGGGGAGATGGGCCATAACTCGCTCTCTAAAGAAGAGAGGGGTCTCAATTCACCATAGAAAAAAATCTTGCGTCCAAAACCACTTACATGTCAAATTTGGTTCCATTTGCTTGATTAGTTCTAGAGTTATGAGGAAATTCGTATTTCGTTTGTATGAGAGCCCCCCCTCTTAAAAAGGTAAGGGGTCCTAATTCATCATAGAAAAAATGGTTGCCTCCAAAAACACCCACATGCCAAATATGGTTCCATTTGCTTGATTAGTTCTCGAATTATGAGGAAATTTGTATTTCATTTGTGTAGAAGCACCCCCTCTTAAAGTTGGGAGGGGTCCTAATTCACCATAGAAAATATTTTTGCCTCCAGAAACCTCCACATGCCAAATTTGGTTCTATTTGCTTGATTAGTTCTCGAGTTATGAGGAAATTTGAATTTCATTTGTATAGGAGCCCCCCCTTCTAAAGTGGGTAGGGGTCCCAATTCATCATAGAAAAAATTTTTGTCTCCAAAAACACCCACGTGCCAAAGTTGGTTCCATTTGCTTGATTAGTTCTCGAGTTATGAGGAAATTTGTATTTCGTTTGTATAGGAGCCCCCCCTCTTAAAGTTGGGAGGGGTCCTAATTCACCATAGAAAATATTCTTGCCCTCGAAAACTTTCACATGCCAAATTTGGTTTCATTTGCTTGATTAGCTCTCGAGTTATGAGGAAATTTGTATTTCATGTGTATAGGATCCCCCCTCCTAAAACGGGGAGGGGTCCCAATTCATCATAGAAAAAATTTTTGTCTCCAAAAACACCCACATGTCAAATTTGGTTCCATTTGCTTAATTAATTCTCGAGTTATGAGGAAAATTGTGTTTCTTTCGTACAGGAGCCCCCCCTCTTAAAGTGGGGAGGGGTCCTAATTTACTATAGAAAATATTCTTGCCCTCAAAAACCTTCACATGCCAAATTTGGTTCCATTTGCTTGATTAGTTCTCGAGTTATGAGGAAATTTGTATGGAAGCCCCCCCTTTTAAAGAGGAGAGGAGTTATAATTCCCCTTATAAAGAGGGGAGGGGTCTCAATTTACCATAGAATAAATTCTTGTCACCGAAAACACCCACATGCCAAATTTTGTTCTATGCTTGATTAGTTGTCGAGTTATGCAGAAATTTGTGTTTCATTTATATGGGCCCCCCCCCTCTTAGTGCGGGGAGGGGTTTCTAACCATCACTAAAACCTTTCCTGGCCCCAAAAAACCTCTACATGCATATTTGCATGCCGATTGGTTCAGTAGTTTTCGATTCTATAAGGAACATACGGACAGACAGACAGACAGAAATCCTTCTTTATAGGTATAGATTTATTTATTTATTGCATCTTCAGTGAATACTGTACAGACTGAAACATATCTAAATTAATTGTCTTACACTACTTTTAAAACGATGTCTACTAACATGAAAATCAAACACATCTAAATTATTCAGCAGACTAAAACACTTCTCCAGCGGATGGTTTAGACCAAACACTGTTCTGTGTCTAACAGTTAGGAATAACAAACGTTGGCGAGAGCGACGCGCTGGAACGAAAAAGTTTGCCAGTCGAAGAAGGTCTGGGCAGTCAATCCGGTTGGTCAATATATCAAAGGCAAACATTCTTTGCAGGTATACGCGTCGCTGGTGCAAAGCCTCCAGCCTTATCAGTAGGCATCGCTGTTCGTAAGGCGGCAATCTCTGTGGTTCATTCCAGGGCAGTCGTCGAAGCGCAAAACGAACGAAACAGCGTTGAACCCTTTAAATACGAGCGATCTGGCTTGCATGATAAGGTGTCCAGACTTGTACAGCGTATTCGAGAATGCTCCTAGCATTGGGCGATACTGCGAAAAGCATCGATATTCGAATATCGATACAATTTTTGTAAAGGTATCGATCCCGTTGAAATATCGGGCGGCAAGTATCGATACCAGTGGTATCGATATCGGTATCGATACACTGACAGGGTGCAACGAAAACCACACTTTTGTTTATTATTTAGCTTAATTTTTTAGAAAATTATATGCGTGTGCTTTTACTACTGTTGATTCTCTTTCGTTCTCATACGAAATCTCGTTAGGAACGAAATAATAGCTGATGTCGGACTGGTCAGGCCTGCGGTTTTAAACTCTTTTGACCGGAAACTGCAACGAATTGCTCAGGATTGCTACAAAATTTATTAGAAAATCTAGTGGAATGATGGAAATGAAAAATAAATTTTAAAAATCGGACAAAAAGTACAAATCCGTTTTCTTAAGTTGGTAAACCGACTTTTTGCCAGATTGATCGGTCACCGGCTTTGCAAGTGAAAAACCGGCCGGGCCGACCAGAAATCGACCACTCAGCCAAGCGCTAGCAAATGCTTTTATATTTTGCGTACGGTTTATGCTCCTTGATCGAAATGACTTACGAAGGGAAAAGTAGACCTGACTTAGCTAGAATGCGTCGTTGAATCTGCTTACTCGTATGATTGACGGCGGTTGACAGAGATCTCTAATTTATGAATTCATCAACCCCTTCCAGTTCCTCTCCGTCAAAAGTCATTTCATGCACTCAGAGTTTCTTCACTTAACAACGCAGTTGCGGCTTCATTGACGGTCTAGCGTATCCAACCACATCCATCTTCGAGTGCCAAGACAGCTACCTCCATTGAGGAAAGCAGAGCTTCACTCAGCAACTTGCGAGTTGTCTAATTGATCGCATTTGAAATTAATTTTAAAATCGGAGCTGGAATTGCACTTAAAATTTTATTTAAAATTGAACCTGAAATTAAACTTGATATTGAACTTGAAATGGGAACTGAAATTTAACTTAGAATTGAGCATGGCATTATGCTTAAAATTGTACTTCAAATTGATATTGATGATCAAATGATATTGGACTTCAGTTTGAATCAATTTCAACTTGAATCTTTACTTTAAATTGAGCTGGAAGTAAGACTTTAAATTTAACTTAAAATTAAACTTGAAGTGGAACTTGAATTTGGACTTCAAATCACACTTAAAATTGGACGCGAAGTTAAACTCAAGTTTGGACCAATTCAGACTAGAATATATAAATTGGACTTCAAATTACACATGAAACAGGACTTATAATGAGACATCAAATTGAACTTGAAATAGGACATAATAAAGAACTTAAAATTTTACTAGTAACTAATAGTGAATTGGATGAAAAATTTGACTAGAAATTATACTTACAACTTTGCCAGAAATTGGAGTTAAATCGGACTTATAATTGGACTGGAAATAGGATTTGAAATTGAATTTGGTTTTTTTACATCACCCAAGAAATCCGACTTTAAATTAGATTTCAAATTGAAATTGAAGTTTTACTTAAAATTTGATTTAAGACTGAAACTAGGAATGCATCTATTTTTGCAGAGTTTATTTATCGAAAAAAAAATTAGCTGCCGCATTAATTAGGTACACCTCTTATTTTAATTTCTACGAGTTCGAGGTGGTCGGATAACATCTGCAGCAGAGAAATACGCAGAGGTATTCTTGCCGGAAGTCGTGCTTACTACGGATTCTACAAGACCCTAAAATCTGGCAAGCTTCATCCCTGTACCAAATGTACCATGTACAAAGCGCAAATAAGACCGATAGTCTACGGGCACAATACGTGGACAATGCTCGACGGAGACTGGTCACTTTTGGACGTCGTGTGCTTAGGATTATCTTTGGTGGTGTATGTGAGTACGGTCTATGGAGGAAAAACATGAACCACAAGCTGGCGTAGCTTTTCGGCCAACCCAGTATTCAGAAAGTTGCTGAGGCTGGAAGAGTACAATGGCCGGGACATGTTGTGAGAATGCCAGAAAACAATTCCGTAAAAATGATGTTTGCCTCGAATTCGGTTGGTACCAGGCGCAGAGGTACGCAGCGTGCTTGACGGTTAGACCATATGGAGCAAGTCCTGGAAAGTGTGGGACATTCGAGAAATTGGAGGCGGACAGCCATGGATCGAGTTTGTTGGCAGAACATTGTTATGCAGGTGAAATCCTAATGGACATCGCATTAGGATAAGTAAAGTATTTTAGTTTCTCTAGCATTTACTATAAAGGTATCGATACAAATATCGTCGTTTTAGCATCGATACTGGCCGGTATCGGAACGCTCAGTATCGATCCAAAATATCGATGTATCGGCTCAAAAGTATCGATTTTTTCGATACAGATACAGTATCGCCCAATGCTATTCTGCTGCTAAACCCATAATAAGTGAATACCAACACGGCTTTGTGAAAAATCGCTCTACCACTACGAATGTTATGGCATATACCAGCACTCTCAACTCTAGCTTAGAGAAGCGCTGTCAAGTGGACAGCATTTACGTGGATTTTGCTTCGATAAGGTGCCCCACGAATTAACACTGAAAAAGTTGGAAAAGCTTGGTTTTCCTCACTGGCTCATCTCATGGTTGTAATCATACCTATCGGACAGATCTGCTATCGTGAAACAAGGATCGGTCGAGTCAGGCAGTTTTTCAACTCCATCTGGTGTGCCGCAAGGTAGTCATCTTGGCCCCTTAATTTTCATTTTATTCGTAAACGATTTGAGCTACCGACTTAACTCTCAGCATCTCATGTACGCTGACGACTTGAAAATATACCGGACCATCAGCTCGCTGATCGACTGCGCTGCTTTGCAGCAAGATTTTGACAATGTAGCCAGTTGGTGTGTCTTAAATGGTATGGAAATGAACGGGACGAAGTGCAAAATAATAAGCTTTACGAAAGCGCGAACGCATCTGAACTATAACTACGAAGTAAACGGTCTCAGCCTGGATCGTGTTACGTCGTTAAACGACTTGGGAGTAACAATGAACAGCAAGCTTTGTTTTAACGAGCACATCACTGCGACAGCCTCCAAAGCATTCGCCGTGCTCGGGTTTATCCGTCGTAACGCCCGTGAATTCCACGACGTGTACGCCCTGAAGACACTGTACTGCTCACTTGTGAGGAGCATTTAGCATTGGGCGATACTGTATCTGTATCGAAAAAATCGATACTTTTGAGCCGATACATCGATATTTTGGATCGATACTGAGCGTTCCGATACCGGCCAGTATCGATGCTAAAACGACGATATTTGTATCGATACCTTTATAGTAAATGCTAGAGAAACTAAAATACTTTACTTATCCTAATGCGATGTCCATTAGGATTTCACCTGCATAACAATGTTCTGCCAACAAACTCGATCCATGGCTGTCCGCCTCCAATTTCTCGAATGTCCCACACTTTCCAGGACTTGCTCCATATGGTCTAACCGTCAAGCACGCTGCGTACCTCTGCGCCTGGTACCAACCGAATTCGAGGCAAACATCATTTTTACGGGATTGTTTTCCGGCATTCTCACATGTCCCGGCCATTGTACTCTTCCAGCCTCAGCAACTTTCTGAATACTGGGTTGGCCGAAAAGCTACGCCAGCTTGTGGTTCATGTTTTTCCTCCATAGACCGTACTCACATACACCACCAAAGATAATCCTAAGCACACGACGTCCAAAAGTGACCAGTCTCCGTCGAGCATTGTCCACGTATTGTGCCCGTAGACTATCGGTCTTATTTGCGCTTTGTACATGGTACATTTGGTACAGGGATGAAGCTTGCCAGATTTTAGGGTCTTGTAGAATCCGTAGTAAGCACGACTTCCGGCAAGAATACCTCTGCGTATTTCTCTGCTGCAGATGTTATCCGACCACCTCGAACTCGTAGAAATTAAAATAAGAGGTGTACCTAATTAATGCGGCAGCTAATTTTTTTTTCGATAAATAAACTCTGCAAAAATAGATGCATTCCTAGTTTCAGTCTTAAATCAAATTTTAAGTAAAACTTCAATTTCAATTTGAAATCTAATTTAAAGTCGGATTTCTTGGGTGATGTAAAAAAACCAAATTCAATTTCAAATCCTATTTCCAGTCCAATTATAAGTCCGATTTAACTCCAATTTCTGGCAAAGTTGTAAGTATAATTTCTAGTCAAAGTTTTCATCCAATTCACTATTAGTTACTAGTAAAATTTTAAGTTCTTTATTATGTCCTATTTCAAGTTCAATTTGATGTCTCATTATAAGTCCTGTTTCATGTGTAATTTGAAGTCCAATTTATATATTCTAGTCTGAATTGGTCCAAACTTGAGTTTAACTTCGCGTCCAATTTTAAGTGTGATTTGAAGTCCAAATTCAAGTTCCACTTCAAGTTTAATTTTAAGTTAAATTTAAAGTCTTACTTCCAGCTCAATTTAAAGTAAAGATTCAAGTTGAAATTGATTCAAACTGAAGTCCAATATCATTTGATCATCAATATCAATTTGAAGTACAATTTTAAGCATAATGCCATGCTCAATTCTAAGTTAAATTTCAGTTCCCATTTCAAGTTCAATATCAAGTTTAATTTCAGGTTCAATTTTAAATAAAATTTTAAGTGCAATTCCAGCTCCGATTTTAAAATTAATTTCAAATGCGATCAATTAGACAACTCGCAAGTTGCTGAGTGAAGCTCTGCTTTCCTCAATGGAGGTAGCTGTCTTGGCACTCGAAGATGGATGTGGTTGGATACGCTAGACCGTCAATGAAGCCGCAACTGCGTTGTTAAGTGAAGAAACTCTGAGTGCATGAAATGACTTTTGACGGAGAGGAACTGGAAGGGGTTGATGAATTCATAAATTAGAGATCTCTGTCAACCGCCGTCAATCATACGAGTAAGCAGATTCAACGACGCATTCTAGCTAAGTCAGGTCTACTTTTCCCTTCGTAAGTCATTTCGATCAAGGAGCATAAACCGTACGCAAAATATAAAAGCATTTGCTAGCGCTTGGCTGAGTGGTCGATTTCTGGTCGGCCCGGCCGGTTTTTCACTTGCAAAGCCGGTGACCGATCAATCTGGCAAAAAGTCGGTTTACCAACTTAAGAAAACGGATTTGTACTTTTTGTCCGATTTTTAAAATTTATTTTTCATTTCCATCATTCCACTAGATTTTCTAATAAATTTTGTAGCAATCCTGAGCAATTCGTTGCAGTTTCCGGTCAAAAGAGTTTAAAACCGCAGGCCTGACCAGTCCGACATCAGCTATTATTTCGTTCCTAACGAGATTTCGTATGAGAACGAAAGAGAATCAACAGTAGTAAAAGCACACGCATATAATTTTCTAAAAAATTAAGCTAAATAATAAACAAAAGTGTGGTTTTCGTTGCACCCTGTCAGTGTATCGATACCGATATCGATACCACTGGTATCGATACTTGCCGCCCGATATTTCAACGGGATCGATACCTTTACAAAAATTGTATCGATATTCGAATATCGATGCTTTTCGCAGTATCGCCCAATGCTACAGCAGAATACAATTTCTCGTGGATCAGAAGTTCGAGTGTTTTTGCCAGACAACAGAGTATCGAAATCGGTCGGTAATTTTTAACGTCGTGGTTTTTAAAAAATTTTTAACGTTCCGGTTTTTAAAATAGGCATAACGGTAGATAGCTTTCATGCTTCCGGAAAGACATTCTCCGATAGCGACCGGTGGAAAATGCGGCAGACTGGTGGTCCAAGCACATCAGCGCATCGACGAATAAATACGGGAGGTAATCTGTCCGATCCAGGACCTTTGGACGGGTCAAGTGACTTCAGCGAGTTGGTAACCTGAACTGCGGTAAATGTCGGACGTGGCATGTGAATATCGTGTGATGACAGAGAATTCAACTCCGGGGAAATTCAAACAACTCCGGGGAAACAGGCGGAGAGTGAACGCTGTAGACTGATTTAAAAAAAAGCGGCGAAAAGTTCGACCGAACCTTCGGCGTCCTTGCTCGTATTACCATCGAAAGACATTTCCAGCGGTATCGACTGAACATTTTTTCTGCTCTTGAAAAAGCGCCAGAAAGAAGTAGTATCCGACTTAACTTCATCTTCAATACGAAAGATATACTCACGGAAAGAAGATGATAGGCATTCGTTGTAATCTGCCTCGAGCCTTCGAAGGGTAATCCCATTTTCCACGGTGCGATTGCGTAGAAAACGGCGGCGTGCCTTGCGAAGGACATTACGACGGTTTCGAAGTGCGGCGTTCCACCACGGATGATTGTGCGAACGTTGACTGCAGGTCCTGCGAAAAGGCGTGTATCTGCTAACAATTCTGAACACCGCTTCATAGAAAATGTTAACTGCTCTATTGGTATCTGCACCGTAAAGAAGTTCATCCCAGTTCAATAAGCCTAGTTCAGCAATAACTGCTTCATAATTACAGCGGTTGAAGTCAAGATCTCGATCTGTCGATATTCTATGTGGATTCTGCGATTGGACATTGTACAGTTAAGCGAAGAACGAACGGCTTATGGTGACGGTCGGAAGGTAAAATCGAGAACGGCGCTTCGATCAATTCGACTTCACTGCTGTTATTTACAAAAGCCAAGTCTAGAATCCTATCGTTCGTGTTACGTACGTTGCATATTTGCTGTAATCCACTAGCAATCATATACTCAGTGAAAACAAGCTCGTGTTCAGAGGAGGCATTTAACGCTATAAAAGAATCCACATCGAGATCGTAAGACCATGTCAAGCGAGGTAGATTATAGTCACCGACTACTAACACGGAATCGTTGGAGGTTGCTTTACTCACGATTTGCTGCACACAGTTGAAATGTGCGATGTATCTATCAGGTTCACTGTTGGGTCGCAGGTAGATTCCACACACGTAGACGGATTTGGTCGGGAGGGAAAGTTTGATTACGACTTGTTCAAGCGAGTCGCAGTCATCTAGACGTACGGAGGTACTGGAGAACGTATTCTTTACTGCGATGAGCGTTCCTCCTCCTCGTTGTAAATGGCTGGTTGCGGAGCTTCGGTCACAACGGAAGATATTGTGGTTGGATGACAATTCAGCATTTTTCACATCACTCTGAAGCCACGTTTCGGTAAGCACGATAAAGTCACATGAAGCAGTCGTTAGGAAAAAGCCATTTGTTTTCGTACGCATCCCGCCGACGTTTTGATAGTAAACAGTCAACGGTGCGATCACACAGCTTGACGTTGACAAATCATCAGGCGATTGCGGTGTGGTAGGTCGAGACAAGGGACCAGATACGAAGAGGCGAGAGGTGGCGCAGCAAGCAGGTACAGAAGTGTTTATTGGGTCAGAGGTAGTCAGTACTACTGGGGCGGCCTCTGAAAGTTGGATGGCGCTTTCGGTGTTGCGTTTACAGTGGTTGGTTCGACGGTCGACGTCATTGGTTTCCAAAAAACCTGCTTCTTATTACCTGTAGCTTCGAATTCACGAAAACGAATTCCACGGGGTCAAGTGTCACTTGCAAGTGCGACAGGTTTGAGTTCAGACGGCATTCCGATTTTATATGACACAAATGTGAGTGATCCTGTGTCTCTACCACGTGGGACGAGTTTGACTACCCGTAGATTGGTAGTTTTCAACCTGGACGCCGCTAATTCGGAAACCTTAGTTTCAGGAATTTCCGGTAATATACCTGATAAGTACAGCCAGAATTTATTCGAGTCCTGATCAGCAGCTTCAGGAACAACCAGGTTTGTATCCTCAGCACTGGTACCGATGCCACATGCAGCTTTTGGTGGACGACGAAAAGAAACATCGTCATCGTCGTCGTTTTCACGCAGTCGCTTAGCTCTAGACGAAGATGGAAGCGGGGTATGGTAGACGGACGTTGGTGTGCGAGGGACCGAATTTATCAACGTTTTGAAATTCAAACGAATCTCATTCCTTATGTCAGCGAGTATACCGTCGCGGATTTCAGTTTTCGTCGATTCGACTATAGACTCACTTGCTTTATTGACGGATACCAAAGTGTTTGCAAAGCGCGCTTTTGACATTAAGTTTTTGCAAGTAGTGCACATCCATACTAAATGTGGATTTGTCTTGATCGAGGTGAGCGCGCCATCAGTAATGCCACTAGCGCATGCAAACAGTCGACGAACAAAAAGCAACACATTTCACCGTATCGCCGGTGATTTCCTTTGCACATTTTTCACAAACAATCGACATTTCGTGAAAACTAGCAACACTGGATGGTCTTGTGAGTCAGTGGTCAAAACACAGTTGGCGCTACCATCACTTGAGAGAACGAATGAAGTGTCAAACGGAGTCACTATTGCCTTCTCACCTCGATGTGTGTTGCTATATGTTTGTATGTAGCGTTGATGTGTGAAGAACAAAAACAATTACTTACGATCGATGCGGATGCGAAAAGAGGACAGCGAAACTATGTCGTCGGACTGGTGATCGTGATGAATGAAAACACCGAGGGCAGCAAGCGGTTTATTTACATCCGAGTTAGCAGCGTTACAGATTTTTTACAGGATATGTGACTAGGGTTGGGAGTACCGCCAGGATTTTTGAGAACCGGTATTTCGGTACTGGAAGGATCAGTACCGGTAATACCGGTACTGGTACCGGTACCCAAAGTTTTAAAAAGAAAATCCTTGTTCTTTGAAAAATCTGCTAATACTTTCATTTGAGGTCCAATTCTTAAGTCACTTCACCTCACCTTGCAGTTACCATTCCATTTGTACTGTCACTTAGGTAACAGGAGTCACCCAGGTACTTTCAAAATCGCTAATTGTATTCTCATCCAAGATCTATGAGAATAGGGCCCTTGTAAAAATGAACAAAGCTAGCGATTGCAAAAATTGGAGTGATTCCAAACGACATCTGGCGAAAGTCGGGAGGCTGCGATGGGTCGGCAATGTCGCAAGGATGACGGATAACTGTGCACCGAAATCTGTTTCAAAAAACCCGGCGGTACCATAAATAGATGGGCCCAACGACCAGGTTGAAGCCGACTTCGAGAAGCTCAATGAATTGGTGACAAGTAGCCTAGGACCAAGTACAGTGGAGATAAGTTTTTGATACAACACGACCCTCCGGTTGTATGCTGCTAGAGGAGAAGCTTGCAAAATTCAACTTTAAGATGCACAGAATATTCAATGTACTGTTCACCATGCGGAAACGAACCTGCCAGACGCTGAAAATACTTTCTCAGCATGTATCGCTGAAGGACAGGCTGTACTCAGGGTACCGAAAAGCATACTTGCTCTTCAATCCTTGAGTTACATCGAAGCGAATTCATTCCGCAGAGTGTTTTGGTGTACAGGTATAATCGAACTTCTTAAAGCTTGAACAGCTATAGGCGACTGAAGTCCGTTCTAAGTTTTCCTTCATGATCAGCTAGCCATATTCATTCCAAAAACTAACGCTCAACAATTTCCTCAATCTCGTTACTGGTGTTAAATCGTTGTAGTAACTCATCCGCTTGCTTTATCAAACTATAGCGCGTAGGTTTAGAAATTATTTTAAAATTTTTATCTTCGATTTTACGGCCGAATGTTAGAAAACATGCATAATTGATCAGTACCGAAAGTACCGGTTTTCTCTTGGGCCAGTACCGGTATTTCGGTACTGGAAAATCAGCCGGTAGTACCGGTATTCCCGGTTCCGGTACTCCCGGTATCCCAACCCTATATGTGACTTAGTGTACGATATTAAATCATTGTAAGCGGCTAAGCTGGATATAGCAGTTTGTAGCGAGCACGAAATTGCCGTGGGGAGACTTGTTGATAGTGCAAGTGGAATAGTGCAACGGTGAGCAGCGTAGTGTGAGGTATGCGGTATGGCGAGGTGGGTTGTTGAGAGCGCAACAAAATGTCTGCCACACTCAAGCCACGGATGGAAAATTGAACAATTAATTTTCGAATCCTACCTGCGCGATTCACACGATATTCGATTGGAGTAATGATTCAGCGGCAGCAATGGCGGTTTTCCAGCAAGATTCTCGAGCGGTCAGAGCGAATAACAGCACGAAATAGTTATTTAGAAAAGGAGCGACACAAAGCACGTAAACAAACTGGGACAGTGATGCCAGAATTTCCCAGAATTAAAGGAATATATGAAGCTTGAACATAGAAGCACCTTGAATCATAACAAACCCGTCATGTGACACCTCCAAGTACACGATATTGCAAAACTAGACCATTGGTAGGCGTATAAAATGTTCAAGACATCATCGACCACATTTGATTACGTCCGGGAACGTTCCGGATCGGGGATTAATTTCCGAATTGAACTAAAATAAAACTTGTGACATCTTTAAGTAGTCAAAATTGCAAAAGTAGTTCATTTGTTGTCATATAAAGTGTCCAGGATTACACCTTCTAGGAACGTTCCGAATACTTCTAGGAAAATGGCTAGTTTCTAACTGAAACCAAACCCCAGAATGCGACCCCCCTATTAACTCAAAATAACAAATTACAAATAAAAGGAAAACATTTTTGGATTGCTTTGAAATATATTTGTATAATATAACCAGTATATTACATAGACATGCATATGTATTGATGATAACTACCATAGTGTTATCAAAAAGCTAAATTATGTTCCGAAGGCGTGTCGAATTCTAACTCAAATGACAATTTACTTACTTTAGGTGGCTTGCTGTCCTAAGACAAAGTCTGTTGAACAAAGTTTCCCCATGTAACTCGGTTGAGGGCTCCAATTCCTCGAAAACCGAGTACTCTCCGCCAGATCTCGCTCCACCTGGTCTAACCATCTTGCTCGCTGCGCTCCTGGTCGTCTTGTTCCTACCGGATTTAAGGCGAACACCATATTTGGTGGGTAGTTGTCGGGCATTCTTGCAACATGCCCCGCCCATCGTATCCGTCCAGCTTTAGCCACCTTCTGGATACTGGGTTCGCCATAGAGCTGTGCGAGTTCATGGTTCATCCTCCGCCTCCATACTCCGTTCTCCTGTACGCCGCCGAAGATCGTTCTAAGCACTCGTCGTTCGACAACTCCGAGCACTCGCAGGTCCTCCTCGAGCATTGTCCATGTTTCATGCCCGTAGACTGGTCTAATAAGCGTCTTTTACAGGGTGCACTTTGTACGGGGACTCAGTCTGCTCGACCGCAATTGCTTGTGGAGCCCATAGTAAGCACGACTTCCGCTGATAATACGTCTCTGAACCTCACGGCTGGTATCATTATCCGCCGTTACCAGTGAGCCAAGGTAGACAAATTCATCGACTACCTCAAACTCATCGCCGTCGATCAATATACTACTGCCCAAGCGGTGTCGTTCGGCATCGGTTCCGCTAGCCAGCATGTACTTTGTTTTAGACGTATTTACCTTTAACCCAATCTTTTCTGCTTCAGCCACCGCCACAGATGTTCTGCCAATAATATCCATGTCATCGGCAAAGCAGACGAATTGACTAGATTTGTTGAATATCGTGCCCCGCGTGTTGATATCCGCTCGGTTCATAACACCTTGTAGCGCTATGTTGAACAGCAGGCATGAAAGACCATCACCTTGACGCCCTCTGTGTGATTCGAATGAACTTGAAAATCCACCCGAAATCCGAACACAGCACTGTGTACCATCCATCGTAGATTTAATCAGTTTGATCAGCTTCCTGGGGAAGCTGTTCTCGTCCATGATTTTCCATAGCTCTTTTCGGTCGATGGTATCATATGCGGCTTAGAAGTCAACGAAAAAATGATGCGTGGGAACTCTGTATTCACGGCCCTTTTGAAGGATTTGGTGACCTCCAGGTGTACTTGTGATGGATTTTGTGCTGGAAAAAGGTACTACGTACGGCCATATTCTTCGAGGCGGCAAAGTCGATAAGTCTTAGGCCCATTTCATTGGTCCGCTGGTGTGCACTGAACCTTCCAATCACCGGTTTGTATTCCTTCTTCTGACCGACCTGAGCATTGAAATCCCCGATGACGATCTTGATATCATGTTTTGGGCAGCGGTCGTATTCACTCCAACTGCGCGTAGAATTCATCCTTGTCGTCATCGGTACTTCTGAGGTGAGGGCTGTGCACGTTGATGATGCTTATATTGAAGAATCGGCCCTTGATTCTCAACCTGCACATTCGAGGATTGATTGGCCACCACCCAATCACCCGTTTCCGCATCTCGCCCATCACTATGAAAGCTGTACCAAGCTCGTGTGTGTTGCCGCAGCTCTGGCAGATGGTATGTCCATCTCTGAACGTACGTACCGTTGACCTCTTCCAGCACACCTCCTGCAGCGCTACGACGTCGATCTTGCGGCTCTTCAATAGGTGGAAGTTGAGAGATCGGCAGTTCCACGTCCCGAGTTTCCAATCCATAGTCCTTTTTTGTCGCGTGGGTCTATTCCGATTGTTCCAGTAAGAATTTATTTGTTCTTCGTTCCGTGCTTTAGTATTTTTAGTGATGACGGCTTGCAAAGCCTGCTACACCAGCC